>NC_053024.1:572475508-572707254 GCF_003073215.2 Triticum urartu | reverse complement strand
AGCATGCATCTAGAGTATTAAGTTAAAAACAGAGTAACGCCTTAAGCAAGATGACATGGTGTAGAGAGATAAATTCATGGAATATGAAATAAACCCCATCTTGTTATCCTCGATGGCAATGATACAATACGTGCCTTGCTGCCCCTTCTGTCACTGGGTAAGGACACCGCAAGATCGAACCCAAAGCTAAGCACTTCTCCCATGGCAAGAACTACCAATCTAGTTGGCCAAAACAAATGGATAATTTGAAGAGACTTGCAAAGATAACCAATCATGCATAAAAGAATTCAGAGAAGATTCAAATATTATTCATAGATAGACTTGATCATAAACCCACAATTCATCGGTCTCAACAAACACACCGCAAAAAGAAGATTACATCGAATAGATCTCCATGAGAGAGGGGGAGAACTTTGTATTGAGATTCAAAGAGAGAGAAGAAGCCATCTAGCTACTAACTATGGACCCGAAGGTCTGAGGTAAACTACTCACTTCATCAGAGAGGCTATGATGATGTAGAAGCCCTCCGTGATAACGGCCCTCTTCCGGTGGAGCTCCAGAACAGGCCCCAAGATGGGATCTCGTGGATACAGAAAGTTGCGGTAGTGGAATTAGGTTTTTGGCTTCTTCCCCAATCGTTTGGGGGTACATGGATATATATAGCACGTATGGTGGGGGATCATAGTCTCCATCATTCTTTCCTCACTGGGACAATGCTCTAATAATGATGATCATCACACTTTTATTTTTCTTACAACTCAACAATTACAACTCGATACTTAGAACAAAATATGACTCTATGTTAATGCATCCGGCGGTGTACCGGGATATGCAATATGACAATGATGAATGTGTCATGATGAACTAGATGGTGGAAAATTGCATGGCAATATATCTCGGAATGGCTATGGAAATGCCATAATAGGTAGGTATGGTGGCTGTTTTGAGGAAGGTATATGGTAGGTGTATGATACCGGCGAAAGTTGCGCGGTATTAGAGAGGCTAGCAAGGGTGGAAGGGTGAGAGTGCGTATAATCCATGGACTCAACATTAGTCATAAAGAACTCATATACTTATTGCAAAAATTTAGAAGCTATCAAAGCAAAGTACTACGCGCATGCTCCTAGGGGGATAGATTGGTAGGAAAAGACCATCGCTCGTCCCCGACCGCCACTCATAAGGAAGACAATCAATAAATAAATCATGCTCCGACTTCATCAATAACGGTTCACCATACGTGCATGCTACGGGAATCACAAACTTCAACACAAGTATTCTTTAAATTCACAACTACTCAACTAGCATGACTTTAATATTATCACCTCCATATCTCAAAACAATTATCATGGTTCAATCTTTTCTTAGTATTCAACACACTCAAAAGAAAGTTTCACAAATCTTGAATACCAAGCATATTATTATTAGGCAAATTACCATGCTATTAAGAGACTCTCAAATTAATTTAGGTGAAGCATGAGAGATCAATAGTTTCTTTAAAACGAATCCACCACCGTGCTCTAAAAGATCTAAGTGAAGCACATAGAGCAAAATTATCTAGCTCAAAAGATATAAGTGAAGCACATAGAGCAAAATTATCTAGCTCAAAAGATATAAGTGAAGCACATAGAGCAAAATTATGTAGCTCAAAAGATATAAGTGAAGCACATAGAGCAAAATTGTCTAGCTCAAAAGATATAAGTGAAGCACATAGAGCAAAATTATCTAGCTCAAAAGATATAAGTGAAGCACATAGAGTATTCTATCATATTTTAATTCATGTATGGCTCTCTCAAAAGGTGTGTACAGAAAGGATGATTGTGGCATACTAGCAAACAAAGACACAAATAATACAAGACGCTCCAAGCAAAACACATATCATGTTGGTGAATAAAAATATAGCTCCAAGTAAATTACCGATGGAAGTGGACGAAAAGAGGGGATGCCTTCCGGGGCATCCCCAGGCTTTAAATTTTTGGTGTCCTTGGATTCTCTTTGGGGTGCCATGGGCATCCCCAATCTTAGGCTCTTGCCACTCCTTGTTCCATGATCCATCAAAAGAATTCACCCAAAACTTGAAAACTTCACAACACAAACCTCAAAATAGAAAACTCGTGAGCTCCGTTAGTATAAGAAAATAAATCACCACTTCAAGGTACTGTATTGAACTCATTCTTTATTTATATTGGTGTTAAAACTACCGTATTCCAACTTCTCTATGGATTATAAACTATTTTACTAGTCATAGATTCATCAAAATAAGCAAACAACACACGAAAAACAGAATCTGTCAAAAACAGAACAGTCTGTAGTAATCTGTAGCTAGCGCAAGATATGGAACCCCAAAAATTCTAAAATAAATTGCTGGACGTGAGGAATTTATCTATTAATCATCTTCAAAAGGAATTAACTAAATATCACTCTTCAAATAAAAATTACAGCAGTTCTTGTGAGCGCTAAAGTTTCTGTTTTTTACTGCAAGTTCAACAAGACTTTCCCCAAGTCTTCCCAACAGTTATACTTGGCACAAACACTAATTAAACACAAAAACACAACCTAAACAGAAGCTAAATAATTTATTTATTACTAAATAGGAGCAAATAGCAAGGAATAAAAATAAAATTGGGTTTCCTCCCAACAAGCGCTATCGTTTAACGCCCGTAGCTAGGCATAACAAGCAAGGATAGATCCAGGTATTGCCATCTTTGGTTTTAGGGAAAAAGAGAGTAAAATTTTTATCTATGGAATTAATCTTTCTATTTTTACAGAGTACATGTCCATTAATGGTAGAAGAAATATTAAGAATGTTGCGGAAATTGGCATCTAGGCTAGCTTTTATCTCTTTAATAGATTCGTTTTGATAAGAGAGCAAGAGAGATGTGATTTCAGTTTTTTCATTAATGGGGTGCCCAAATATAGTTTTCATCCTCTCATAGGTATCTATGGGGTCCCCTTCAAGAAAACCCCCCTCAAAAATAGAATCTAAAACTTGTTTGAACGAAGCGGGCAGCCCAACATAAAAGCTTTTTAAGTAAACCTCAATTTGATATTGGGGTACATAGCTAGCCCGAATCCTTAACAGCCTATCCCAAGCATCTTTCAAAGATTCATGAAGTACATAACGGAAAATTCTAGAATCATCTTCATCAAAATTACTAAGGTTCTCATTGATAACTCCGGCAAGTTGTTCTATAGCATCCCGATTTATAAGTTTATATACGATAGCAGGATTGTCTAAAGGACTAGAACTTGGGAGAAAACCCCCAACTCTTTTTGGTTCTGACATGGCGAGGGAAAAGAGGCAAACAGAGAGGGAGGATAGAGAGAGAGGGCAAATAAAACGGCAAGGGTGAATTGGGGGGAGGGGAAAACGAGAGGCAAATGGCAAATAATGTAATGCGAGAGATAGGGATTGCGATGGGTACTTGGTATGTTGACTTTTTGCGTAGACTCCCCGGCAACGGCGCCAGAAATCCTTCTTACTACGTCTTGAGCTTGCGTTGGTTTTCCCCGAAGAGGAAGGGGTGATACAGCAGAGTAGCGTAAGTATTTCCCTTAGTTTTTGAGAACCAAGGTACCAATCCAGTAGGAGGCCACGCTCAAGTCCCTCGTACCTGCACAAAGCGATAGCTACTCGCAACCAACGCAATTAGGGGTTGTCAAGCCCTTCATGGTCACTTACGAGAGTGAGATCTGATAGATAGAATATTTTTGGTATTTTTGATATAAAGATGCAAGGTAAAAAGTAAAGGCAAAGTAAATAGCAAAACAATATTAAAGTGATGGAGATTGATATGATGAGAATAGACCCGGGGGCCATAGGTTTCACTAGTGGCTTCTCTCAAGAGCCTAAGTATTCTATGGTGGGTGAACAAATTACTGTTGAGCAATTTATAGAATTGTGCATAATTATGAGAATATCTAGGCATGATCATGTATATGGGCATCACGTCCGTGACAAGTAGATCGAAACGATTCTACATCTACTACTATTACTCCACTCATCGACCGCTATCCAGCATGCATCTAGAGTATTAAGTTAAAAACAGAGTAACGCCTTAAGCAAGATGACATGGTGTAGAGAGATAAATTCATGCAATATGAAATAAACCCCATCTTGTTATCCTTGATGGCAATGATACAATACGTGCCTTGCTGCCACTTCTGTCACTGGGTAAGGACACCGCAAGATCGAACCCAAAGCTAAGCACTTCTCCCATGGCAAGAACTACCAATCTAGTTGGCCAAAACAATTGGATAATTCGAAGAGACTTGCAAAGATAACAAATCATGCATAAAAGAATTCAGAGAAGATTCAAATATTATTCATAGATAGACTTGATCATAAACCCACAATTCATCGGTCTCAACAAACACACCGCAAAAAGAAGATTACATCGAATAGATCTCCATGAGAGAGGGGGAGAACTTTGTATTGAGATTCAAAGAGAGAGAAGAAGCCATCTAGCTACTAACTATGGACCCGAAGGTCTGAGGTAAACTACTCACTTCATCGGAGAGGCTATGATGATGTAGAAGCCCTCCGTGATAACGGCCCTCTTCCGGCGGAGCTCCAGAACAGGCCCCAAGATGGGATCTCGTGGATACAGAAAGTTGCGGCGGTGGAATTAGGTTTTTGGCTCATCTTCTGATCGTTTGGGGGTATGTGTGTATATATAGGAGGAAGAAGTATGCCGGAGGAGCAATGAGGGGCCCACGAGGCAGGGGGCATGCCCTAGGGGGGGCGCGCCCCCCACCCTCGTGACTGCCTCTTTTGTTCCTCGGAGCAGGGTCCAAGTCTCCTGGATCACGTTCGGTGAGAAAATCGCATTCCCGAAGATTTTATTCCGTTTGATATTCCGTTTCTTCGAAACACTGAAATAGGCAAAAAAACAGCAATTCTGGGCTGGGCCTCCGGTTAATAGGTTAGTCCCAAAAATAATATAAAAGTGGAAAATAAAGCCCAATATAGTCCAAAACAGTAGATAATATAGCATGGAGCAATCAAAAATTATAGACACGTTGGAGACGTATCAAGCGGCCATCTCAGAAGAACACCGTACGTTAATGAGTACGGTGATGGAAAGAATTCCGTCTGCCGAAAGAGGATTGCATGAAGCCTTTATGAGTCTACTAATAGGATTTGAGGTACATGATACTTTTTGATGGTACCGCACATTTTTAGGTGTGCCCTGTGTAGATAGTAGCCCCTGAGACTCTGGTTGTCGTCGAGAACAGTGGCGAACAGATGATCGTAGTCCCAGGTAGTAACCAAACCGCCTTTATGTGCAGGTGGTGGAAGCTCCGGTGGCTAGCCGGACTAATGAGTTTGCCGAAATAAAGCGGCCACTGGATGTGGCAGATGCCGACATCGAGCTTGTTAACAAGCGGCTTGACGAGGCACGGGGTAAGTAATGCTTTCTGGTGAATGTCACATAGTAAGAGAAGCATGATGCCAGTATCTTTAATATGTTGTGACTGCAGATGGAGCTGCCATCGTGGAGACCCTTCGGGCGGAACTTGCCCGAGCCCAAGAACAAGCAAGGAGTAGTAATGCGGCTGCTTTGAAGGCGGCCGAAGAGTTTGGGGCCGAGAAGGCCGTGCATTGCGAGAGCAAAGAGAAAATTGCCAAGATGGCTGTAAAGTTAAAAGAACTGCCGACCGTTGCCAGTTCCTTGAAGAAGAAAACCGAGTGAAGGCGACGGACCTTGAAAAGGCCACGATGACGACCAAAGACACCTGCTCTACTATGAGAGCGAAGAAGGAGGAGCTGCGTGAAGTTGGGGTATTGCGGCTGGGAAGCCCTTCATGCTGCGGAGGAAGTTCGGAGATCCACGGTATGCCCCTCTGGATCGGCTGTGGAGTTCGGCAGGCGCATATATGGACTTGGCGGCGAGCGCTGTCGATGCGGCCAAATACTTCCAAGATCAAACAGATCGTGAAGTGGACAAGCTGTTCTGGTCGCAATTTAACATTCCAGAGCGTCCGCTTCCATTAACTGATCAGCTAGCCGAATGGGCCGAACTCAATAGGTTGTCCGGACTCGCCATGAGGTCTGTCGTGGATCAGCTGTGGTCAGAAAAGCCGAAGCCGAACAGCTATTTCAGCTTAGTGCAGCAGTTCCTTGGTGAGGTGTCGCGCATCAATGTGATGAAGAGGTCGGCGTGCATAGAAGGTCGTGGATGGCCCTTGCCCATGTTAAAGCATACTGGGCGGAGATGGATGCTACCACTGTTGCGGCGCAGGGTTCGGCCATAGGTCGAGTGGCTGCCGAGCACTATTTCGAAGAGGTTCTCGAGGGTGCTCATTTGATAGAGGCCCAGTGCTCGAAGAATATTATGTTTGAGTGACATGTATTCCCATTGTAAACACAATGTTTTTATGAAATTTATTAAGGCTGTGTTTATACTTTTTCCTGAAAGTAATTATGATGCCTCCTGTGCGACCGTTTATGTATACTTGTGTATAACCTAAAAGATTGCAGTCGTCGGCTTCAGCCCCCACACATATAATGCGGAGGTGTTCGCAGAAGACGCGTGTTCACACTTAACCCAACGTATTGGACCTATTAAGGAGGTGATAGCGCAGCAAACGAGGCAACCGGACTATAATGCTTTAACACTTTCACTTAGCCATAGGAGTTTGAAGGTGGGGCTACTATATAGCCCCTGGTGGCTCCGCACTCTCCCGAATTCGGGGCGCGTACATGCCTGGCCAGGAAACGGCCCTTCGTTAAGGCGGAGGAATTCTAACATTCCGATAGGTCATCGAGTGGTTGACCAGTCTCACGCTATATCATGACAGTCAGTTTTCGGCTTTCTTTACTGAGGTGCTCGTCCGGATGACCCGGGGCACAATCGCAGTAGTTCTCCTAGTGCTACCTTAGCCGATAGAGCGGAACGTAAGGTACAAAAACATAGGAGCCGGGAAAACCCAACATTTGACCAAAGACATGATTCGGAGCTGATGCATAAAAGGCCAAACTCGCGATGTCGAACACTCCCTAAGGTATTCGGTCTTTATGGTATAAACCGGACCTAAACAGTGCCCTTTGTAAGAAGCCCCTGGTGTCCAGGTACATGCATTATTCTGACATGGCCACATGCCAAGACGCCAGCATCCTTCTCAATTGTACTGAGAATCCGATGGATGTGTATCAACAAGAGACAGTAAAAAAGGTTGATGCAGGTTCTTAATCTAAAAAGAATCCTTGGGACGGGTCCCTGCTGCACGTCTGCGCCTGTGTCTCTGTTGTGCCGGGTGTAGCACGGTGGTCATCTGTAAAAGAGAGGAACTTAGGTGAAAAGTTGTCGTGCAAAAAGGTAGGTTTTGAAGAAACCATGTAAATTTCAAGATGAGTAAAAATTCCCACTTGTCTGCGCGCGTTGAGCCCCTTGTGTTTGTGATAGGGGTGTGGCCATTAAACTTGTACAAATTTCATATAGCTGCGCCGGACTCGTCTAACCGTGTTCGTGGTCTTGACGACCTACCGAATACTTTAGTTGGTGAGGCCGTTTTAGTGTGCAGCTGCCGAGGCAGCCGCACCCTCTTCGGCGCGCAGGAATCGCTCAATATTTCCATTTACTGTAATGATGCCACGCGGACCGAGCATCTTAAGCATGAGGGAAGCGTAATGCGGTATTGCATTAAAGCGAGCGAAAGCTTTGCGTCCAAGTAGTGCTTGATAGCCACTTTGGAATGGAGCAATGTGGAAGGTTAAATTTTCGCTACGGAAGTTATCGGGGAAGCCGAATATAACTTCTAGTAGCAGGGAGCCCGTGCAATGAGCCCCTAGGCCTGGCGTTACTCCTTTAACGGTAGTATAGCTGAGGCAAATTTTCATTGGGTCTATCCCCATTTTGCGGATTGTGTCCTGATATATCAGGTTTAGACTGCTGCCACCGTCCATCAGGACTCGTGTGAAGTGGTATCTGTCAATTATTGGGTCTAATACCAAGGCAGCCCATCCTGCACACCGGATACTTGCTGAGTAATCCCGATGGTCAAAAGTGATCGGTTGAGACGACCAGTGGCAGGACTCCGCGGTGATAGGCCATTGGGCATGTTTATCTGGGAGTGCCGCTTTGTTTCTCCCCTTGATCACATGTAACACGTTTACTATTTTGACTTCTGGTGGAAATTTCTTTTGTTCCCCGATGTCTTGCCTGAGAGGCTCATCCTCGTCTTCGCTTGGTGTATCCTCCCCCTTGTGTACGGCGTTGAGCTTGCTGGACTGCTTGAAGACCCAACATTCTTTGTGGGTATGATTAGCGGGTTTACCAGGGGTGCTATGGATCTGACATATTTGGTCCAGAATTTTGTTGAGGCTGGACAGTTCATCTCTGGTGCCTTTAGAGGGCGGCTTTTGCTGACCTGGCTGAGAGCTTCTGAATCCGGCGTTTACCGCCGTGCTCTTCGGACTGTCTTCTTTATTCCGGCGCTTATTATTTTTGCTGCGTCGTGATTTCCCGTTTTCATCTCTAACTTCGAATGTACTTGGGTCGCTGGTGCTGCATCTGGCTAGCCAGCTGTCCTCACCCGCGCAAAAGCGGGTCATGAGGCTTGTTAATGCTGCCATTGTTCTTGGCTTTTCTTGGCCGAGATGTCTGGCAAGCCATTCGTCGCGGACGCTATGCTTAAATGCTGCCAAGGCTTCGGCGTCCGGACAGTCAACTATTTGGTTCTTTTTAGTAAGAAACCTGTTCCAAAGCTTTCGAGCTGACTCTCCGGGCTGTTGAGTTATATGACTCAAATCGTCCGCATCCGGAGGTCGGACATAAGTCCCTTGAAATTTTTCCCGAAAAGCGTCTTTGAGCTCTTCCCAGCTTCCAATGGAGTTTTCGAGGAGGCTTTTAAGCCAGTGCCGAGCTGGTCCTTTGAGCTTGAGGGGTAGGTACTTGATGGCGTGGAGATCATCTCCTCGAGCCATATGCATATGGAGGATCTAGTCCTCAATCCAGACCCCAGGGTCTGTTGTTCCGTCGTATGCCTCTATGTTTACGGGTTTGAATCCCTCTAGAAATTCATGGTCCAGCACCTCATCGGTGAAACATAGGGGGTGTGCGGCACCCCTGTATCTGGGTGTACCGTGCTGTTCGGATGTTTGTTGTGTTGCATTGTATGCTGGAGCGTGCTTGCGTGGTCCATAGATGGATCTGGTTGCGCCATCCTTTTGATGCGAGCCCTCGCGTGGTTCGCATATTGGCTTATGTGTGGAGTTGTTTGTCGCTCAATGTTGGCTGTGAGGACGTCTATCCGGCCAGGTGGCCGTTTTGATTTTTGGTTGCGGGGGATCTAAGGCCTCCTCATCGAATTCAGGTAGAAACTTCTGCTTCGGGTACCTCTTGGTGGGGCGATTACCGCCGTACTTCGTTGCTGCGTTGAGTACTTTGCTCCATCTGATTCCGAGTGTGTCTTGTGCAGCCTTGAGTCTTTGCTTCTGCTTTTTTAGACTCCTCGCGGTGGCAACGAGCCTTTGACGGGCATTCTGTTGCTCCGGGTGTCTGTCCGGTGTGAGGTCGTCCGGACTATTATCTTTGACAGAGTCAGGTTGTTTGGTTTGATTCTCCGTGTTGCTGTGGTCCGGCGATGGTTCACCCTGTTCTAACACTGGGTCTATATGATTGTTGTTTCTGTCGAGGCGGGATTTGGAGTGGCGCTTACGCCACCACTTTGACTGCTTCTCGAGGGGACAACCCTTCGTTGCATCCTTCCGTTCCTCGTCATCGTTTTCTTTTGGTGTGTTCACCATGTATACGTCATGTGATGAAGTGGGCGTCCAGTGCCCTGTGGGCAGTGGTTCCTATTCGTCTCCTGCATCGTCGCCCATACCATTGATGTCTTCGGGGTCGAGGTCGAGCATGTCGGTTAAGTCATCGACAGTGGCTACTAAGTGGGTGGTGGGTGGGCGGCGAATTTCTTCATCATCTGCATCCCAATCCTGCTGGACATAGTTCGGCCAGAATCCTCCTGACAAGGAGAGAGACCTTAATGAGTTCAGTATGTCCCCGAAGGGCGAGTGCTGAAAGATATCCACGGAGGTAATCTCTATGATCGGTGCCCAATCAGATTCGATAGGAACGGGCGCAGGCGGTTCGAAGTCCGTGGCCGGAGAAAGATCCGGCAGTTTAACAATACGTCTCTCATGCCAGGTAAGGTCGATGTTCGGCTCGATCGCCGCTGAGGGTAAGGCCTCCGTGGTGGGGTCCATCCACACATCCATGGACGGCGCAACTAGCTCCAAATTGAGGGTCGGAGCGGCTGCCGGTGCGATCTCCTAAACACTGTCTGTTGGTAGAGCTAAATCGTACTCATCGTGACCGCGTGACGCACAAGGCAGAGGCTCGAATCCATCGAAGATCAAATCTCCGCGGACATCGGCGGTGTAGTTTAAGCTTCCAAACCTGACCTGGTGGCCAGGGGCGTAGCTTTCAATCTGCTCCAGATGGCCAAGCGAATTGGCCCGCAGTGCAAAGCCACCGAACACAAAGATCTGTCCGGGGAGGAAAGTCTCACCCTGGACTGCATCGCTATCGATGATAGTAGGAGCCATCAAGCCTAACGGCGACGACACAGAGGAACTCTCAATGAAATCACCAATGTCGGTGTCAAAACCGGCGGATCTCGGGTAGGGGGTCCCGAACTGTGCGTCTAAGGCGGATGGTAACAGGAGGCAGGGAACACGATGTTTTACCCAGGTTCGGGCCCTCTTGATGGAGGTAAAACCCTACGTCCTGCTTGATTAATATTGATGATATGGGTAGTACAAGAGTAGATCTACCACGAGATCAGAGAGGCTAAACCCTAGAAGCTAGCCTATGGTATGATTGTATGTTGTCCTACGGACTAAAACCCTCCGGTTTATATAGACACCGGAGAGGGCTAGGGTTACACAAGGTCGGTTACAAAGGAGGAGATATACATATCCGTATTGCCTAGCTTGCCTTCCACGCCAAGTAGAGTCCCATCCGGACACGAGACGAAGTCTTTAATCTTGTATCTTCATAGTCTAACAGTTCGGCCAAAGGATATAGTCCGGCTGTCCGGAGACCCCCTAATCCAGGACTCCCTCAGTAGGCTTGAAGTATTATTGTTTTTATGTCAAATGATAGACTATTGCTTTGAATCACTCGTGTCTTAATATTCATGCCATGATTAGATTACATGATCAAGATTATGCTAGGTAGCATTCCACATCAAAAATTATCTTTTTTATCATTTACCTACTCGAGGACGAGCAGGAATTAAGCTTGGGGATGCTAATACGTCTCCGTCGTATCTATAATTTTTGATTGTTCCATGCCAATATTCTACAACTTTCATATACTTTTGGCAACTTTTTATACTATTTTTGGGACTAACACATATTGATCTAGTGCCCAGTGCCAGTTCCTGTTTGTTGCATGTTTTTTGTTTCGCAGAATATCCATATCAAACGGAGTCCAAACGGGATAAAAACTGCCGGAGATTTTTTTGGAATATATATGATTTTTGGGAAGAAAAATGCACGCGAGACGATGCCCGAGGGGGCCACGAGGCAGGGGGCGCGCCCCTGACCCTCGTGGCCACCCCGTAAGGCGGTTGGTGCCCTTCTTTCGCCGCAAGAAAGCTAATATCCGGATATAGGTCGTGTTAAAATTTCAGCCCAATCAGAGTTACGGATCTCCGGGAATATAAGAAAAGGTGAAAGGGTAGAATCTGGGAACGCACAAACAGAGAGAGAGACAGAGAGACAAATCCAATCTCAGAGGGGCTCTTGCCCCTCCCACGCCATGGAAGCCATGGACCAGAGGGGAAACCCATCTCCCATCTAGGGAGGAGGTCAAGGAAGAATAAGAAGGAGGGGGACTCATCACCGCAATCTTCACCAACAACTTCACTGCCATCATCACCAACTCTTCCCCCCCTCTATGCAGCGGTGTAACCTCTCTCTTACCTGTTGTAATCTCTACTTAAACATGGTGCTCAACGCTATTTATTATTTCCCAATGATGTATGGCTATCCTATGATGTTTGAGTAGATCCGTTTTGTCCTATGGGCTATTTGATGATCAAGATTGGTTTGAGTTGCATGTTTTATTATTGGTGTTGTCCTATGGTGCTCTCCGTGTCGCTCAAGCGTGAGGGGTCCCCGCTATAGGGTTTGCAATATGCTCATGATTTGCTTATGGTGGGTGGCGTGAGTGAACAGAAGCACAGACCCGAGTAAGTAGGTTGTTTGCGTATGGGATAAAGAGGACTTGATACTTTAATGCTATGGTTGGGTTTTACCTTAATGATCTTTACTAGTTGCAGATGCTTGCTAGAGTTCCAATCATAAGTGCATATGATCCAAGTAGAGAAAGTATGTTAGCTTATGCCTCTCCCTCATATAAAATTGCAATAATGATTACCGGTCTAGTTATCGATTGCCTAGGGACAAATAGCTTTCTCGTAACAAAAAGTTCTTTACTAAAACTAACTTAGTTGTGTCTTTACCTAAACAGCCCCTACTTTTTATTTACGTAATCTTTATTATCTTGCAAACCTATCCAACAACACCTACAAAGTACTTCTAGTTTCATACTTGTTCTAGGTAAAGTGAACGTCAAGCGTGTGTAGAGTTGTATCGGTGGTCGATAGAACTTGAGGGAATATTTGTTCTACCTTTAGCTCCTCGTTGGGTTCGACACTCTTACTTATTGAAAAATGTTGCGATCCCCTATACTTGTGGGTTATCAGCACTGTATCCTGATAGAGCAGGTTCAGGCTGCTGCCACCGTCCATAAGGATTCGAGTGAGGTGATATCCGTCAATGATGGGGTCAAGGACCAATGCGGCAGAACCTCCATGACGAATACTGGTGGGGTGGTCCCTGCGATCGAAATTGATCGGACAAGAAGACCATGGGTTGAACTTTGGGGCGACTGGCTCCATCGCATAGACGTCCCTCAGTGGACGCTTCCATTCCTGCTTGGGAATATGGGTTGCGTATATCATGTTCACCATTTTCACTTGGGGAGGAAATTTCTTCTGTCCTCCTGTGTTCGGCGGCCGGGGCTCCTCGCCGTCGTCGCTATGCATCCCCTTTTCCTTGTTTTCGGCATTCAACTTGCCGGCCTGTTTGAACACCCAGCATTCTCTGTCGGTGTGGTTGGCTGGTTTATCGGGGGTGTCGTGAATATGACAAGAACGATCAAGTATGCGGTCCAAGCTGGACGGGCCCGGATTGCTTCTTTTGAATGGCTTTTTCCGCTGACCGGATTTAGAGCCACTGAATCCGGCATTAACTACCGTGTCTTCGACGTTGTTGCCGTTGTTGTGGCGCTTGTGTCTATTGCGACATGGCCTGCCGTTGCTATCTTTGGCATCTGAATTGCCAGGGTTTCTTGATGTGTTGTTGCTGCGAGCCAACTAGCTATCCTCACCCGCACAAAAGCGGGTCATGAGTGTCGTGAGGGCTGCCATGGATTTCGGCTTTTCTTGGCCGAGATGTCGGGCGAGCCACTCGTCACGGATGTTATGCTTAAATGCCGCTAAGGCCTCAGCATCCGGACAATCGACAATTTAGTTCTTTTTAGTTAGGAATCGAGTCCAGAATTTATTGTCTAATTCCCCTGGCTGTTAGGTTATGTGACTCAAGTCATCGGCATCCGGTGGTCGCACATAAGTGCCCTGGAAGTTTGCGTCCTCCAAATTCTCCCAACTGCCAATGGAGTTTGCCGGCAGGCTATTGAGCCAATGCCGAGCAGGTCCTTTGAGTTTTAATGGGAGGTACTTGATGGCATGTAGATCGTCACCGCGGGCCATGTGGATGTGGAGGAGGAAATCTTTGATCCATACCGCGGGGTCTGTTGTACCATCATATGATTCAATGTTCACGGGTTTAAAACCCTCTGGGAATTCGTGATCCATTATTTCATCAGTGAAGCATAGGGGGTGTGCGGCGCCTCTGTGCCGGGCTATATCACAACGCAGTTCATACGAGTCTTGTCTGTTGTATTCGGCCCGGCCGGATTTGCTTTTAGTATATCCGGCGTGATGGTCGTCGTCACGCGTTGGGGCGCTCCCCCGTGATCCGTAGATCGATCTTGCATGTCCTACCTTGTTTTCCAATACGTCTCGTAGGTCCTGCATGTTACCCCGGGCTTTGGTATTTTTGTTTAACTGGCGACGGGGTGCGGGCTGGACATCGGCCTGACATGCCGCTTTGTCTCGGCCATGAGGTGGCCGGTCAGCCGCATCATACGCTGGAAGTGTAGGCTTTAATCCTTCTTCCTCGAGTTGGGGTAGCAACCTGCGCTTTGGGTAACTTTTGGTTGGGCGCTTGAGTTCGTATTCCTCGACCGCCAGGAGCTCAGTCCATCTATCCGCTAGCAGATCTTGGTCAGCTTGAAGCTGATGTTGCTTTTTCTTCAGGCTTTTTGCTGTGGCTATAAGCCGGCGCTTGAAGCGCTCCTGTTCGGCAGGATCCTCAGGCACAATAAATTCTTCGTCACCGAGGCTCACCTCGCCTTCGGAGAGAGGTATGTAATTGTCATCCTCTGATTCTCCGTCTGCTGCCTGTTCCTTAGGGCTAGCTTTCCCATCCTTGCGCTCGAGGCCTGGCTGGAGGGGATTGTCTTCGTCTTCGGCGCTATCCACAACGTTATTGTCTCTTGTGCCGGTATCGCCGTTTTTGCTATGGCGGGTCTTAGAGCGGCGCCGTTGATGCCGGTGCTTAGATTGCTTCTCGAGGGGATTATCCTCTGTTGCCTTATTGCCATCACTTTGTTTGGGGTGTCCACCATGTATATATCATATGATGAGGTGGCAGTCCAGCGCCCTATGGGCGATGGTTCCTATTCTTATCCTACATCGTCGTCCATACTGTCGGTGTCTTCGGAGCCGAAATCAAGCATGTCGGTTAAGTCGTCGATGGTGGCTATTAAGTGGGTGGTTGGTGGGGAACGAATTTCTTCGTTGTCCGCTTCCCACTCAAGCCGAACATAGTTCGGCCAAGGGCCTTCCGACAAGGAGAGAGACCTTAATGAATTCAGCACGTCGCCCAGGTGCGAGTGCTGAAAGATATCCGCAGAGCAAAACTCCATAATCGGCGCCCAATCAGATTCAATAGGCACGGACGCAGGCGGTTCGGAGCCCGTGGCCGGGGACGAATCCAAGGGTCCGGCAACACAGGTCTCGTAGGAGGTGAAGTCAGTATTCGGCTCTATCGCCGCTGAGTGTGCGGCCTCCGTGGCGGGGTCCATCCACCCGTCCTTGGACGGTGCGATCTGCTCCGGATCAAGGGTCAGAGTTGCCACAAGTGTGATCTCCTGAACACTGTCCGGCGGCAGAGCTAAGTCATGCTCGTCGTGGCTATGCGGCGCACCTGACACGGGCTCGAATCTGTCGAAGATCAAGTCTCCGCGGATGTCGGCAGTATAGTTTAAGTTTCCAAACCTGACCTGACGGCCAGGGGCGTAGCTCTCGATCTTCTCTAGATGGCCAAGCGAGTTGGCCCGCAGTGTGAAGCCGCCGAATATGAAGATTTGTCCGGGGGAAAAAACCTCACCCTGGATCGCATCGTTGCCGATGATCGAAGGAGCCATCAAGCCTTATGGTGACGGCACAGTGGAACTCTCAATGAAAGCACCAATGTCGGTGTCAAAACCGGCGGATCTCGGGTAGGGGGTCCCGAACTGTGCGTCTAAGGCGGATGGTAACAGGAGGCGGGGGACACAATGTTTACCCAGGATTCGGTCCCTCTTGATGGAGTTAATACCCAAATTCCTGCTTGATTAATCTTGATGATATGAGTATTACAAGAGTTGATCTACCACGAGATCATAGAGGCTAAACCCTAGAAGCTAGCCTATGATTATGTTGTTGTTGTCCTACGGAATAAACCCTCCAGTTTATATAGACACCGGAGGGGGCTAGGGTTACACAGAGTCGGTTACAAGGGAGGAGATCTACATATCCGAATTCCCAAGCTTGCCTTCCACGCAAAGGAGAGTCCCACCCGGACACGGGACGAAGTCTTCAATCTTGTATCTTCATAGTCCAACAGTCCGGCCAAAGTATATAGTCCGGCAGTCCGAGGACCCCCTAATCCAGGACTCCCTCAAGCAGAGCATAAAAATTTTGAATAATAATTTCTCTTGAGAGCTCATGATTGGGGCATGAATATAACATTGACTTAAGCCTCCCCCAAGCTTGAGCGATGATTTCTCCTTTGCGAGGCCAAAAATTATATATATAATTACGATAACGATGAACAAGATGCATAGGATAAAACTTTTGATGAAATTCCAATTTCAATCGGTTGTAGTTCCATGATCCCATATCATCACATAGCCTAAACCATGTCAATGCTTTTACCTTCAAAGATAAAGGGAAGACCTTCTTCTTGATAACATCCTTGGGCATACCTGCAAGCTTAAATAATCCACAAACTTCATCCACATAGATTAAGTGAAAATTGGGATGTAATGTTCCATTACATGTGAAAGGATTAGATAGCGGTTTCTCTATCATACCTGAAGGAATTTCAAAGTAAACATTTTCATTAGGTTCAGTAGATTGAGGAGCAACTCTTTGCTCTACTGGTCGGGGTGAAGATACCCCGAACAAGCCCCTCAAAGGATTATGTTCCATAGTAACAAGTGACAACAAATTTCAGCACACTATATAAATTTTTCCTTACCAAATTCCACCTACCAAAGGCACTTCACTCCTCGTCAACGGTGCCAGAAAAGAGTCTTGATGACCCACAAGTCTAGGGGATCTATCGTAGCCTTTTCAATAAGTAAGAGTGTCGAACCCAACGAGGAGGAGAAGGAAATGATAAGCGGTTTTCAGCAAGGTATTCTCTGCATGCACTGAAATTATCAGTAACAGATAGTTTTGTGATAAGGTAATTTGTAACGAGTAACAAGTAATAAAAGTAAATAAGGTGAAGCAAGATGGCCAAATCCTTTTTGTAGCAAAGGATAAGCCTGGACAAACTCTTATATAAAGGAAAGCGCTCCTGAGGACACATGGTAATTATCGTCAAGCTAGTTTTCATCATGCTCATATGATTCGCGTTCGGTACTTTGATAATTTGATATGTGGGTGGACCGGTGCTTGGGTACTTCCCTTCCTTGGACAAGCATCCCACTTATGATTAACCCCTATTGCAAGCATCCGCAACTACAAAAGAACTATTAAGGTAAACCTAACCATAGCATGAAACATATGGATCCAAATCAGCCCCTTACGAAGCAACTTATAAACTAGGGTTTAAGCTTCTGTCACTCTAGCAACCGATCATCTACTTATTAATTCCCAATGCCTTCCTCTAGGCCCAAACAATGGTGAAGTGTCATGTAGTCGACGTTCACATGACACCACTAGAGGAGAGACAACATACATCTCATCAAAATATCGAATGCATACCAAATTCACATGACTACTTATAGCAAGACTTCTCCCATGTCCTCAGGAACAAACGTAACTACTCACAAATCATATTCATGTTCATAGTCAGAGGGGTATTAATATGCATAAAGGATCTAAACATATGATCTTCTACCAAATAAACCAACTAGCATCAACTACACGGAGTAATCAACACTACTAGCAACCCACAGGTACCAATTTGAGGTTTGGAGACAAAGATTGGATACAAGAGATGAACTAGGGTTTGAGATGAGATGGTGCTGGTGAAGATGTTGATGGAGATTGACCCCCTCCCGATGAGAGGATCGATGGTGATGACGATGGTGATGATTTCCCCCTCCCAGAGGGATGTTTCCCCGGCAGAATAGCTCTGCCAGAGCCCTAGATTGGTTCCGCCAAGGTTCCGCCTTATGGCGGCGGAGTTTCGTCCCGAGAGCTTGCTTATGATTTTTTTTCCTCAAAGAAAGACTCCATATAGCCAAAGATGGGCATCAGAGGGCTGCCAGGGGGCCCACGAGGTAGGGGGGCGCGCCCCCCAACCTCGTGGATGGTGGGTGGCCCCCCTCTGGTACTTCTTTCGCCCAATATTTTTATATATTCTGAAACTTGCTCCCGTGAAGTTTCAGGACTTTTGGAGTTGTGCAGAATAGGTCTCTAATATTTGCTCCTTTTCCAGCCCAGAATTCCAGCTGCCGGCATTCTCCCTCTTCATGTAAACCTTGTAAAATAAGAGAGAAGAGGCATAAGTATTGTGACATAATGTGTAATAACATCCCATAATGCAATAAATATCGATATAAAAGCATGATGCAAAATGGACGTATCAGCAACCTTGATCGAGTTTTGCAGAGATGTGAAGAAACTAATCTTATCTTGAATTGGGAGAAGTGCCACTTTATGGTTAATGAAGGTATTGTCTTGGGGCATTAAATTTCTTAAAGAGGTATTGAAGTTGATAAAGCTAAAGTTGATGCAATTGAAAAGATGTCGTGTCCTAAGCACATTAAAGGTATAAGAAGTTTCCTTGGTCATGCCGGTTTTATAGGAGGTTCATTAAAGACTTCTCAAAAATTTCCAGGCCTTTGACTAATCTCTTACAAAAAGATGTTCCTTTTGTCTTTGATGATGATTGTGTAGAAGCATTTGAAATACTTAAGAAAGCCTTGATTTCTGCACCTATTGTTCAGCCTCCTAATTGGATTTTACCCAATGAAATTATGTGTGATGCTAGTGATTATGTTGTAGGGGCTGTTCTAGGACAAAGAGTCGATAAGAAATTAAATGTTATCCAATATGCTAGTAAAACTCTAGACAGTGCCCAGAGAAATTATGCTACTACTGAAAAGGAATTTTTAGCAGTTGTATTTGCTTGTGATAAGTTCAGACCTTATATTCACTACTAGGAAAAGGGCTATAGATGGAAATGACACTAATGGCGCATCAGACATGTGGTGCGCCATTAGTATATACTAATGGCGCACCATGTGTTGGTGCGCCATTAGTGTCCAAATACTAATGGCGCACCACATCCACGGTGCGCCATTAGTAACTTGGCCAGCACTTCCACCGAATGCACACCCCCCTGGACCGCCTTTTTAGTTTAAAAAAATAAAAATAAATGATGGAAATGTTAAAAAAATAAAAGAAAATAAGTTTCCCATGTGATATGTGGTCTAGTTGTTGTGAAAATTTACAAATATGAATTTCGACTTTATTTGCAAAATCTCTCGAGAATTTGTAAAATGGGCATAACTTTTGCGTATGAACTCGGATGAAAAAGTTTTTTACATGAAAGATCATCTACTCGAAAAGTTACATCCGAATTTAATTGGGGGAACCCCGTTAAACATTTTCAAAATCCCCAAAAACCTAACAGAAAAAAAGTTACAGGGCTTCTAAGATCCAGAGGCAAAAAAGTTCAAAAAAATTCAAACTTACTAGTGGCGCACCGTATGCTAGGTGCGCCACTAGTAACAGAAAAAAATTGGTTTTGAAAAAAAAATTGAATTATTTTTCAAAATATGATACGTAATATGATCGGGAAGTTTGAAATATTTTTTCAAAATTTCATCATACTCATGAACATGAACAAAGTCCTAGACATCAGCAAGGTTTAATAGGATTGATATGATAAATATATCAACAAGTGCCTATGAAGTGAGGTGGTGCTGGGGTTGGATAGAACTATGAAGTTAAGCGTGCTTGGGCTAGAGTAGTGTGAGGATGGGTGACCTTTCAGGAAGTTTGACCACAGAGTGTGATTTGACATGAGATTAAGCATATTGACTCGAGATTAAGCCATAGTGACCCGAGATTAAGAAAAAAAATAAAAAAAAAATTGAATTTTTTTAAGAAAAATGAAAAAAAATGAATTTTTTTAAAAAATTTGAAAAAAAATTATTACTAATAGCGCACTTCTATGTTGTGCGCCATTACTAAGTCAGATAGTAATGGCGCACCTCTAGGCATACTAATGGCGCACTACTGGTGCGCCATTAGTATCTGGTATACTAATGGCGCACCAGTGGTGCGCCATTAGTAAAAAATACTAGTGGCGTGCTACTAATGGCGCATTAGTAGCCAAAACTGGTGCGCCATTAGTAGGCCTTTTCCTAGTAGTGATTGTTGATTCTAAATTAACTGTTCACACTGACCATGCTGCTATTAAATACCTTATGGAAAATAAAGATGCTAAACCTAGACTTATTAGATGGGTTTTCCTACTACAAGAATTTGATTTGCATATTATTGATAGAAAAGGAGCTGAGAACCACGTTGCAGACAACTTTCTAGGTTAGAGAATGTTCTTGATGACCCACTACCTACTGATGATAGCTTTTCTGATGAACAATTAGCTGTCATAAATGCTTCTCGTACTGCTCCATGGTATGTCGATTATGCTGATTACATTGTTGTTAAATTTATACCACCTAGTTTCACATATCAGCAAAAGAAAAGGTTTTTCTATGATTTAAGACATTTCTTCTCGGATGACCCACACCTTTATAAAGAAGGAGTAGATGGGGTTATTAGATGTTGTGTACCTGAGCATGAACAGGAACAGATCCTACGCAAGTGTCACTCCGAGGCTTATGGAGGACACCATGCTAGAGATAGAACTGCACATAAGGTATTGCAATCCAGTTTTTATTGGCCTACTCTTTTCAAGGATGCCCGTAAGTTTGTCTTGTCTTGTGATGAATGTCAAAGAATTGGTAATATTAGTAGACGTCAAGAGATGCCTATGAATTATTCACTTGTTACTGAACCATTTGATGTTTGGGGCTTTGATTATATTGGACCGTTTCCTTCCCCTAATGGGTATACACATATATTAGTTGTTGTTGATTACGTTACTAAGTGGGTAGAAGCTATTCCAACTAGTAGTGCTGATCACAGCACCTCTATTAAGATGCTTAAAGAAGTTATTTTCCCGAGGTTTGGAGTCCCTAGATACTTAATGACTGATGGTGGTTCACATTTTATTCATGGTGTTTTTCATAAAATGCTTGCTAAGTATGGCGTTAATCATAGAATTGCATCTGCATATCATCCACAGTCTAGTGGTCAAGTAGAACTGAGTAATAGAGAGCTTAAATTAATTCTACAAAAGACTGTTAATAGATCTAAAAAGAATTGGTCCAAGAAAGTTGATGATGCATTATGGGCATATAGAACGGCATATAAAAATCCTATGGGTATGTCTCTGTATAAAATGGTTTATGGTAAAGCATGTCACTTACCTCTCGAACTAGAACATAAGGCATATTGGGCCATTAAAGAGCTCAATTATGATTTCAAACTTGCTGGTGAGAAGAGACTATTTGACATTAGCTCACTTGATGAATGGAGAACCCAGGCCTATGAGAATGCCAAACTATTTAAAGAAAAGGTTAAAAGATGGCATGACAAAAGGAAACAAAAACGTGAGTTTAATATAGGTGATTATGTATTGTTATACAACTCTCGCTTAAGATTTTTTGCAGGAAAACTCCTCTCTAAATGGGAAGGTCCTTACGTTATCGAGGAGGTCTGTCGTTTTGGTGCCATAAAAATCAACAACTTCGAAGGCACAAATCCGAGGGTGGTGAACGGTCAAAGAATCAAACATTATATCTCAGGTAATCCTATAAATGTCGAAACTAATGTTATTGAAACCATAACCCTGGAGGAGTATATAAGGGACACCTTGGAGAACCTTTGAGCCTCTGAAAAGGAAGAGGTATGTGGTACGGTAAGTAAACTGACTCCAAAACAGTTCTAATAGCAATTTTTCTCTGTTTTTGGAATATTTAAGAAAATAGGAAAATAAGAAGTGGTCCGGAAAGGACACGAGGCGTCCACAAGGGTGGAGGGCGCGCCCTACCCCCTGGGCGCGCTCCCTGCCTCGTGGGCACCTCGTGTGCTCTCCAGACTCCGTTTTCTTATGCGATACTTCTTTTGGTCGGTAAAAATTCATTATATAATCTCCCGAAGGTTTTGACCACCATATCACGCAAATATCTTCTGTCTTTTTTTCGAGTTGTTTTTCTTACAGATCTAGATCGCCATGATGTCTTCAAGTGCCCCCAAGGACAAGTTCTTCAAGAAGGTCATCAACCCCTACCTCGCGGAGGTGCTACAACACCCTCAAACCATTGATATGCGTGAGGGGTTGCTGCACATCCGCGAGGTTGAGGGACCAAGGAGGACCGGAAGCGTGGAGACAAGACTCGAAGCAATGGAGCAACAAGTTTTCAAGTGCCAGGAGATGGTGGAACGTGCACTCGACGTCAACCACATAATGATCACGGAGTTCACCAACAACACGAAGCTAGATGATAGGAACATTGGAGAGACCATCTTCAAGCTTCACGAGAAAATCGAGCATCTCCAAGCCCAGATCTATGACCTGCAAAACCAAAACTGTGAGTATGAATATAGATTCAAGAGGATGAGTTTGGCTGCAGATTCGACGATCCCGGGGACTCGATCATCCTTCTATGATGGTGAGCCTATGCCTTGGAAGATGGACGACAAGCCTAAATCATCAACAACTCCATCATCACCACCTCCGAGGAAGGAGACATAAACACATGGGTATGGGCACTCCCCTTGGCAACTGCCAAGCTTGGGGAGTGCCCCGGTATCATATCACCATCACACCTTTTATCTTTACCGTTTTTCTAGTTCGATCCTTTTGGTAATATATTGATCTAGTAGAATAAGGTTTTAGTATGATTTAGTCTTGAGTTTTGCTTTATGATCCTTCTATGTAATCGAGTCCGTGAGCCATATATAATAAAGATTACTTTTAAGTCAAGGGCTTGGTTATCTTGCCATGATCTTGAGGGAATAAAAGTAAGAATAAAAAGAAATATAGAGATCATATGGATCTTATGGGGAGTAATGACTTCACATATAAAGAGTATGATGAATAAAAGTTGTTGAGAGTTGACAAACATAGTTTTGGTCATCATTGCAATTAATAGGAAGTAATAAAGAAAGAGAGGTTTTCACATATAATTATACTATCTTGGACATCTTTTATGATTGTGAGCACTCATTAAAATATGACATGCTAAAAAGTTGATGTTGGACAAGGAAGACAACGTAATGGGTTATGTTTTCTTATATCTGAAATGAAGTATATTGTTATGGATCATCCAACATGTTGAGATTGCCTTTCCCCCTCATGCTAGCCGAATTCTTTGCACCAAGTAGAGATACTACTTGTGCTTCCAAATATCCTTAAACCCCGGCTTTGCCATGAGAGTCCACCATATCTACCTATGGATTAAGTAAGATCCTTCAAGTAAGTAGTCATGTTGCAGGCAATAAAAATTGCTCTCTAAATTTGTATGATTTATTAGTGTGGAGAAAATAAGCTTTATACGATCTTGTGATGTGGAAGCAATAAAAGCAACGGACTACATAATAAAGGTCCATATCACAAGTGGCAATATAAAGTGACGTTCTTTTGCATTAAGATTTCGTGCATCTAACCATAAAAACACATGACAACCTCTGCTTCCCTCTGTGAAGGGCCTATCTTTTATTCTTGTCTTATACTTCATACAAGAGTCAGGGTGATCTTCACCTTTCCTTTTTACATTTTATCCTTTGGCAAGCACAATGTGTTGGAAACATCCTGATATATATAGCTAATTGGATGTGAGTTTTCATGAACTATTATTGTTGACATTACCCTTGAGGTAAAAGGATGGGAGGCAAAACTATGTAACATCCCAAATTTTCAATTTGGAATGTTATACATAGGTCATTCTTGCATATCATATTTTATCGCATTTTCATTCTGCAATCCTCGAAATCCTAAGCAACTCAAGGACCCTCGGAGAGAGTTGGGGATTTTCCGGTTTTCATATTAGATTTTTATCAAATAATGAAACGAGGATTTTTTATTTTAATTATTTTCTCTCCGAAAAGTATTTCATATTAAAATATATGAGAGAAGATAATATGACTTCTCCAAAATAACTGAAATATTGGAGGAAAAATATTAAAATCATTTATTTGATTTTATTCGATTTTATTTGGATTTTATTTCCATTAGAAAAATTGCACGTTTTCAGAATTGCATTTTAGGGACAAGAAAATGTTCATTTCGTCATAAATATTTTATTTAGACGGTGCAAATTTGTTTTGGCATTTTTAGATTTTTATTTTATTTTCTAGGATTTACTTTCTGTTCGGCGGAATTATTTAAAAAAAACTTCCAGCCGACTCGGCCGAAACCCAGCCGGGCCGGCCCATCTCCCGCCGCCGCCGTCTCCCACGCGAAGACCGCGCCGCCGCCGCCGACTCGGAGGAGTCCGAGCTGGACTCCACCGCCGCCGCCTTGGCCCCTCCTCCAAGCCGAGCCCCCCCCCCTTTATATACTCCCCCCGAGCCCGCCACCACCACCCCGCGCCGTCGCAGCCACCCATCGCCGCCGCAGCCGCCCGCGCCTCCAGCCGCCGCCAGCTGCCGCCCCGCGCAGCTGTTTCCCGCGCCGCCGCCAGCCGCTGCCCCGCATGCCCCGCCTCGCCGGAGTTGCCTCGCCGGAGAGGTAATGCGCCGATCCGCCGCCACCACTGGTTTTTTAGAAAACCCTAGTTCGTTTTTTTAGATCGGTTCGCCAGTTTGTCCCGGTTCCTCTATTTAGCGGACGTTCGTCCATACGTTCGTTTCAACGAACGGTTTTCGCTCGTTAGTTACAGATAACGAACACTCGTTCGTTAGTCTATTCGTCAGTTTTCTTTTATCGGATTTTTCCGCGATTATTCTCGATCGCGATTTCTGATCCGATTTTCGTTTCTGTTTATCTTTTCACTCGTTAGTCGAAATCAGGCGATTCAAGCGCCTAGATCTTCGTCTCGAGACCCTCTTTCCGCTTAACCAACTTGAAAAAAAATTTGGTACTGTAAAATTTGACCTTAGTTCAGATTAGTAAACGGATCTTGTTTCTTTCGCCCTTTGAGTTTCATTGCTCCGTTTGGTTTGATTCTTTATGCAAACCGGAGTTCTTAAGTTGAACTTTCTGGTCAATCTCTCTTATTTGAGTTTTGCCCGTGTTTCTTTGTTTGTTGCTTATGTATGCTATTGTTTGTTTGCGATAGAATTCCCGGAGTGCGAAGCGTGTTATTTGGAGTCCCTAGGTTTCGCGGATCGTCAGCAAGGCAAGTAACACATTGATCATACCCTTTCCGTACCCAGTTTTTATGCATTAGTTCCAATCCTCAAACATTGCATGATTAGGATGTCATTAACTTGTGGGTTGGGAAGTAGTTGATGAGGTAGAACCTATTGCCCTATTACATTCAAACCCTTGGGAGTTACTTCTACGCATTACTTATATTGCTATGCTATGCTCGTAAACGTGGTTTGGGAGAGTGAAATCCATGACAGATGGGAGATTGTTAAATAATGGTTTAACTTAAGGTGGCAACTTAAATACACATCTGGGTGGATTGAGGCACCTGAAGTACCTAGTGTTGCCTGTATTTTTTTTTGGAAATCCCGGAGTACCCGTGTGATCTTCCTATGGACCGCCACCCAGGCTCAAAGGGAACTGAGATTATTCATGCTAGAAACTTCCGTGTGCAGCCACAAGCTATTATGGGCTCTAGCATAGTTGAGTAAGTTACGTAAAGCTCTTGAAGAGGTGGATCAGTAGGTAGTGGGTTGTAGGTTTGGTATGGTGTGCCCGGAGTAGAGAATTAATGTTTCTTAAAGACTGTGTCTCGGTCATCCGTTTCTCAAACATCATGTAGTGCGAGAAATTCAACGGAGGCGATCGAGTCTTGTGGGGAAAAGTGCGCAAACCTCTGCAGAGTGTACAAACTAATCATGGTTAGTCGTGTCCCCGGTTACGGACAATTTTGAGTATCTAGTACTTGGAGTATCTTAAGTATCTCATCACTCTTAATTAATATTGTTGGTTTTTAATCACTTTAATTGTGATTGAGTTGGAGGAACCTTCTCAATGATGTTTCAACCACCATGATAGTTAAATTAAAATCTATTCCTTTGTTGTAGGGAAAAATTGGCTTTTCGCAAAAACTATAACCATAGAGCTTTCCACCGGCCATATATGCATGTAGTGATTGCATTATTCTGTTCTTGCTCTACTGTGTTATATTGCCAGCATATTCCATGTGCTGACCCGTTTTGGGGCTGCAACGTATTATGTTGCAGACTTTTCAAACGAGGAGTAAGGTTTGTTAGGTCGTTGTCGTGCAGCTCAGCTATGTCGTTGGAGTTGATGGACTCACTCTGTCTTCCAAGCCTTCCGCTGTTATCGTATTAGATGGCCTTAAGCCATATTTATTGTAATAAGTTCTCTTTGGAGACATTCGATGTAATAAGTGTGTGATTGCTACTCTGTTATAAATCCTCGAGTACTGTGTGTGTCAGCATTACCGAGCCAGGGATAACACTGAAGAACAGAGACTTGACCGTTTGAGGTCGGGTCGCTACAAAGATGGTATCAGAGCACAAGCTGAGTGTAGGACACGACCACTAGGATAAAACCATAGGTCACTCTTCTCTACTCATTTCTGACTCCTCTCCAATTTCTACTCTTTAGGATGGCGGAGATGTAGAACAAGTTTGCATAACTGGAGGAAGAATCACCTTTTGGACGACACTTGAGGGAAGTCACTAGGTACTTGAACATTGGAATACCAAGCTTCACCAGGACCTACAACGCCACTTTGCCTGAAGAGGAGCAATGGAGGATACAAGTTCAAGTTCCAGGAAGGACCTTCACGCCGTCACTAAATCTATAGAATTTTCCTTCGACGCACCAACCTGGAGTTTAGGAAAGAGTATGGCAGCTCACATCACCATGGGATGCATTGGAGAAGTATATCACAAGGATCTTAAGGACACTATCTACCAGATATGTGGGCACCGAAACGAGCAATGGGAGATGATCGACACCAGGAAGGATAGATCAATTGCAGCTTTCATCCATGAGTTAAACCAACACATTCGACGTCAGGAGAATCAGATGTGCGCAGACATGATAGATTTGAAGAAGGCGAAGACAAGGATCATCGAGCTGGAAGAAGAACTTAAGTCTACATGCGATGGATATGAGGAGGAAATTGCGACACTACTGGAGAAGAATGATGACCTGATTAAGAAGATCGGAATATTCATGGGAGACCCCACACTAGTAGAAGAAGATGAAGAACCCAATGAGATTCGTTCGGAGGACTACATCATCATCGACGACACCGACTCCGACCCTAGTGATGACGACTTTGAAGACGAAGCTGGAGCAGATATCATGGAGTCTTCCACCGATCAAAATTTCTAGATGACCACCCAATGATTAGTAGTATTCCCCCATGTATTCAGTAGTAGTTGAGCACTTTTGCGATAGTTCTAGACCGCTTGTATGCCCTTGCTTGATTGATTGAGTGAAGTGATTGTGTTTGTCTCATGTGCATATGGGTAGTGCTTTCTCATTAGACCTCATTCTATTCTAATCTCTTCCATCTAAACCCATCAGATGCCTCCGAGACGTGACCCCGGATTTTCCTTTCCGCCAGAGCTCACTCAATTGATCCAGCAGCAGAACACCTTGATGCAATTGCTAGTTCAGAACCAGGGCAACAACAACAACCCGCCGCCAGTGGACAACCTAGCCCATTTTCTAAGGTTACAACCGCCGGTGTTTTCTAGTAGCACCGAGCCTATAGTTGCTGATGATTGGCTACGCCGTATTGGAAGGGAGTTGACCACCGCAGGTTGCACAGATGCTGAGAAGGTGCGCTTTGCCGCACATCAATTGGATGGATCAGCAGCCTCATGGTGGGAGAATTACACGGCCACTTTCCCCATAGCCAACGTCACTTGGGACCAGTTTCAGCAAGCTTTTCGTACAGCCCATGTCTCAACTGGAGCCATGAATCTGAAGAAGCGTGAGTTTTGCAACTTACGCCAGGGGAACCGTACTATGGCTCAGTACGTGGATGAGTTTAGCAAGCTATCTCGCTATGCCCCTAACGATGTGGCCACAGATGCCGCGAAGCAGGAGAAATTTATGGAAGGGCTGAATGATGAGATGAGTATGTAGTTGATGGTAGCAACCTTCAACAACTACCAGGAGTTGGTGGATAAGGCTCTTATAATTGAAGGGAAGCAACAGCAAATTGAGAGCCGTAAGAGGAAGTATGGACAAGGGAGGTATAACTCAAAAGCTCAGCAGAAGCCTCACCTAACCCCGAACTCGGGAGGACTTGTTCATAACCATGGAGGTCATAACCACACCGGAGGAGGATCGCATAACCACAATGGTACTAAGAATGGGAATGGGAACGGAGCCAATAACAATCAGAACCGCCCCAATCCAGCCACACCCGCCAAAAGAGATCTAAGTTACGTTACTTGCTTCAAGTGTGGGAAGACTGGACAATATGACACGGAGTGCCCTGAAGGAAAGAATGGAAATGGAAATGGGAGCACTGGGAAGAAGCCCAATCCATTCAACAAAGGACAAGTGAACAACATTAACGTGGAGGAGGTTGAAGAGCAGCCGGACGCGGTAATAGGTAAGTTTTTGGTTAAGTCATTTACCGCTCTTGTTCTATTTGATACTGGTGCATCGCATTCATACATATCAAGGTGATTCGTGGATAAGTTTAAACTACCAACCCAAAACCTTAGGACCCCTCTCTTAGTGAGTTCACCTGGAGCAGGGTGCGACCAGATACCCCTAACCATTGGCACCCATGTTTTTTCGTCCGACCTAATTATTTTGGAGTCACAAGGATTAGATGTGATATTAGGCATGGACTGGATGTCAAAGTATGGAGGAAGCATTGACTGTGCTAGTAAGTCAATTTATCTCACCACCCCGGAGGGAAAAAGGATTAAGTATGTATCTAGGCATGTGCCTAGGAGGATGCAAGTGAATACCCTCATGGGAGTTGTTCAGGAGGAAGTGCTTGTAGTGAAGGATTACCCAGATGTTTTTCCACAGGAGTTACCAGGCATGCCACCGGATCGAGACATCGAGTTTTTGATAGAGCTATTGCCAGGGACAGGGCCAATATCCAAGAGACCCTATCGGATGTCCGCGAATGATCTGGAGGAAATTAAGAAACAGATCAAGGAGTTATTGGAGAAAGGATACATTCGAAGGAGTTCATCACCTTGGGGAGCCCCAGTGCTTCTGGGTGAGAAGAGGATAAATCCCTAAGAATGGTTGTTGATTATCGGGCCTTGAATGAAGTGACGATCAAGAACAAGTACCCACTGCCGATGATCAATGATTTGTTTGATTAGCTGCAAGGAGCTAAAGTGTTTTCGAAGATCGATCTGCAATCGAGATACCATCAGTTGAAGATTCGAGAGAAGGATATACCAAAGACAACGTTCACCACGCGGTACGGATTATACAAGTATACGGTCATGTCGTTTGGACTGACTAACGCCCCTGCCTATTTCATGAGCATGATGAACAAGGTATTCATGGAATATTTGGACAAGTTTGTTGTGGTGTTTATTGATGATATTATGGTATACTCGAAGAATGAAGAGGAGCACAAGGAGCATTTGCGTTTAGTTCTCGAGAAACTCAGGGAACATCAGTTGTATGCCAAGTTCAGCAAATGCGAGTTTTGGTTGAAGGAAGTCGGATTCCTTGGACATGTTATATCAGGAGAAGGTATAGCAGTAGATCCTAGCAAGGTTCAGTCAGTCACTGAATGGTTAGCACCCACTTCAGTTAGTGAGATCTGCAGTTTTCTTGGACTCGCAGGATACTACCAGAGATTCATTGAGAATTTTTCCAAGATTGCGAAACCAATGACCGAGTTATTGAAGAAGGATACCAAGTTTAAATTGAGGGAAGATTGCGAGGCAAGTTTCCAGGAGTTGAAGAAACGTTTGACTACAGCCCCAGTGCTGACACTGCCAGATATACATAAGGATTTCCAAGTGTATTGCGACGCCTCTCGCTTGGGACTTGGAAGCGTGCTTATGCAGGACGGAAGAGTTGTTTCGTATGCCTCGCGACAACTAAAACCTCACGAGTTGAATTATGCCATGCATGATTTGGAGTTAGCAGCCGTAGTGCATGCATTGAAGACTTGGAGACATTACCTTATTGGAAACCGTTGTGATGTGTACACAGATCATAAGAGTTTGAAGTACATCTTCACACAGAAGGAGCTGAACCTTAGGCAGAGGAGATGGTTGGAGCTTTTAAAGGATTATGACATGAAGCTGCACTATCATCTAGGAAAGGCCAATGTCGTAGCAGACGCTTTGAGCCGGAAGAGTTATGCTAATATCCTTGCGAGGAAGGGAGTGCCGAAGGAGTTAGCAGAGGATATCATGGAACTTCGATTAGATATTGTTCCCAGAGGTTTTGTTGCAACAATGGAGGTTTAGTCTACATTGTTGGGCAAGATTCGAGAAGCTCAGAAGGATTACAAGGAGATTGCTGAGATGAAGGAGAAGATGAGCAAAGGAAGGGCCAAAGGTTTTCGTGAGGATGAGCACGATAACTTATGGTTTGAGGACCAAGTTTATGTGCCCAATAACACAGAGATCGGGAAGTTAATACTGCAGGAGGCCCATGACTCACCATACTCAATACACCCCGGAAACACCAAGATGTATTTGGATTTGAAGGAACGTTTCTGGTGGACGGGTATGAAGAAGGACATTGCCGAGTATGTAGCCGTATGTGATGTATGTCAGAGAGTAAAGGCAGAGCATCAAAAGCCGGCAGGATTGTTACAGCCTATGCCGATATCCGAATGGAAGTGGGATAAACTTGGCATGGACTTTATCACCGGATTTCCCAGGACCAAATCAGGATATGATTCCATATGGGTAGTAGTTGATTGCTTGACCAAAGTGGCTCACTTTATCCCAGTGAAAACCACTTATACAAGTGCGGAGTTGGCCAAGATATATATGTCCAGGATCGTATGTCTGCATGGAGTTCCGAGGACCATCGTATTAGATAGAGGAACATAGTTTACCTCAAAGTTTTGGCATCAGTTACACCAGACTTTGGGAACAAGACTGGAGTTCAGTACAGCGTTTCACCCGCAGACGGATGGACAGACAGAGAGAGTCAATCGGATTCTGGAGGACATGTTGAGAGCCTGGGCGCTAGATTATGGATCTAGTTGGGATGACAATTTGCCTTACGCAGAGTTCTCATACAACAATAGCTACCAAGCCAGTTTGAAGATGGCACCGTTCGAAGCCCTGTACGGACGAAGGTGCAGAACGTCGTTAATGTGGGATGAAGTAGGAGACCGACAGTAGTTTGGACCAGACTTGATCAAGGAGTCTGAAGAGAAGGTTAAGCTGATTCGTGATAGACTGAAGATTGCTCAGTCCAGGCAGAAGAGTTATGCAGACTCGAAACGCAAGGATGTAACCTACGAAATTGGAGACAGAGCATATATGCGAGTATCTCCCTTGCGAGGAGTGAAACGTTTTAGAGTTAAAGGAAAGTTAGCCCCGAGATTTGTAGGACTGTATCATGTTTTGGAACGGATGGGAGAAGTTGCCTACAAGTTGGAGTTACCTGAAGGACTATCAGGAGTTCATGACATGTTCCACGTTTCACAGTTGAAGAAGTGTCATGCTGAGATGGCCGATATACCGTTAAGAGATACAGTACCCTTGGAGGCGATTCAGTTGGACAGTGATTTGACTTATGAGGAAAAGCCAGTTAAGATTCTTGAGTTTGCCAGCCGAGTCACCCGCAGCAAGGTTATCAAGTTTTGTAAAGTTCAGTGGAGCCACCACACCGAGGATGAAGCCACCTGGGAACGAGAGGATGATCTACTCAAAGACAACCCACACCTATTTTCTAGCCAACCCGAATCTCGAGGGTGAGATTCATCTTAAGGGGGGTAGGTTTGTAACATCCCAAAATTTCAATTTGGAATGTTATACATAGGTCATTCTTGCATATCATATTTTATTGCATTTTCGTTCCGCAATCCTCTAAATCCTAAGCAACTCAAGGACCCTCGGAGAGAGTTGGGGATTTCTGGGTTTTCATATTTGATTTTTATCAAATAATGAAACGAGGATTTTTTTATTTTAATTATTTTCTCTCCGAAAAGTATTTCATATTAAAATATATGAGAGGAGATAATATGACTTCTCCAAAATAACTGAAATGTTGGAGGAAAAATATTAAAATCATTTATTTGATTTTATTCGATTTTATTTGGATTTTATTTGCATTAGAAAAATTGCATGTTTTCAAAATTGCATTTTAGGGCCAAGAAAATGTTCATCTCGTCCTAAATATTTTATTTAGACGGTGAAAATTTGTTTTGCCATTTTTAGATTTTTATTTTATTTTCTAGGATTTATTTTCTGTTCGGTGGAATTATTTAAAAAAAACTTCCAGCCAACTAGGCCGAAACCCAGCCGGGCCGGCCCATCTCCCGCCGCCGTCGTCTCCCGCGCGGAGACCGCGCCACCGCCGCCGACTCGGAGGAGTCCGAGCCGGACTCCACCGCCGCCACCTTGGCCCCTCCTCCAAGCCGAGCCCCCCCCCCTTATATACTCCCCCCGAGCCCGCCACCACCACCCCGCGCCGCCGCAGCCACCCACCGCCGCCGTAGCCGCCCGCAGCCCTGCGCTGCCAGCCGCCGCCCCGCGCCGCTGCTGCCCGCGCCGCCGAGTCGCCCCGCCGCCCCACGAAGCCGCCGCCCCGCAAGCCCCGCCTCGCCGGAGAGGTAACGTGCCGATCCGCCACCGCTGGTTTTTTTTAAAGAAACCAATTTGGTTTTTTTAGAAAACCCTAGTTCATTTTTTTAGATCGGTTCGCCGGTTTTTCTCGGTTCCTCTATTTAGCGGACATTCGTCCGTATGTTCATTTCAACGAACGGTTTTCGCTCGTTAGTTACAGATAACGAACACTCGTTCGTTAGTCTATTCGTCAGTTTTCTTTTATCGGATTTTTCCGCGATTATTCTCGATCGCGATTTCTGATCCGATTTTCGTTTCTGTTTATATTTTCGCTCGTTAGTCGGAATCAGGCGATTCAAGCGCCTAGATCTTTGTCTCGAGGCCCTCTTTCCGCTTAACCAAATTGAACAAGATTTTGGTACTGTAAAATTTGACCTTAGTTCAGATTAGTAAACGGATCTTGTTTCTTTCGCCGTTTGAGTTTCGTTGCTCCGTTTGGTTTGATTCTTTATGCAAACCGGAGTTCTTAAGTTGAACTTTCTGGTCAATCTCTCTTATTTGAGTTTTGCCCGTGTTTCTTTGTTTGTTGCTTATGTATGCTATTGTTTGTTTGTGATAGAATTCCCGGAGTGCGAAGCGTGTTATTTGGAGTCCCTAGGTTTCGCGGATCGTCAGCAAGGCAAGTAACACATTGATCATACCCTTTCCATACCCATTTTTTATGCATTAGTTCCAATCCTCAAACATTGCATGATTAGGATGTCATTAACTTGTGGGTTGGGAAGTAGTTGATGAGGTAGAACCTATTGCCCTGTTACATTCAAACCCTTGGGAGTTACTTCTACGCGTTACTTATATTGCTATGCTATGCTCGTAGACGTGGTTTGGGAGAGTGAAATCCATGACAGATGGGAGATTGTTAAATAATGGTTTAACTTAAGGTGGCAACTTAAATACACATCTGGGTGGATTGAGGCACCTGAAGTACCCAGTGTTGCCTGTATTTTTTTGGAAATCCCAGAGTACCCGTGTGATCTTCCTATGGACCGCCACCCAGGCTCAAAGGGAACTGAGATTATTCATGCTAGAAACTTATGTGTGCAGCCACAAGCTATTATGGGCTCTAGCATAGTTGAGTAAGTTACGTGAAGCTCTTGAAGTGGTGGATCAGTAGGTAGTGGGTTGTAGGTTTGGTATGGTCTACCCGGAGTAGAGAGTTAATGTTTCTTAAAGACTGTGTCTCGGTCATCCGTTTCTCAAACATCATGTAGTGCGAGAAATTCAACGGAGGCGATCGAGTCTTGTGGGGAAAAGTGCGCAAACCTCTGTAGAGTGTACAAACTAATCATGGTTAGCCGTGTCCCCGGTTATGGACAATCTTGAGTATCTAGTACTTGGAGTATCTTAAGTATCTCATCACTCTTAATTAATATTGTTGGGTTGTTAATCACTTTAATTGTGATTGAGTTGGAGGAACCTTCTCAATGATGTTTCAACCACCATGATAGTTAAATTAAAATCTATTCCTTTGTTGTAGGGAAAATTTGGCTTTCGCAAAAACTATAACCATAGAGCTTTCCACCAGCCATATATGCATGTAGTGATAGCATTATTTTGTTCTTGCTCTACTCTGTTATATTGCCAGCATATTCCATGTGTTGACCCGTTTTCGGGCTGCAACGTATTATGTTGCTGACTTTTCAAATGAGGAGTAAGGTTCGTTAGGTCATTGCCGTGCAGCTCAGCTATGCCGTTGGAGTTGATGGACTCACTCTATCTTCCAAGCCTTCCGCTGTTTTCGTATTAGATGGCCTTAAGCCATATTTATTGTAATAAGTTCTCTTTGGAGACATTCGATGTAATAAGTGTGTGATTGCTACTCTGTTATAAATCCTCGAGTACTGTGTGTGTCAGCATTACTGATCCAGGGATGACACTAAAGCACAGAGACTTGACCGTTTGAGGTCGGGTCGCTACAAAGCCCCTATCTTTCTCTGTGTCCGATTAAAACTTCATACCCATAAATATTGCGTGAGTGTTAGCAATTATGAAAGACTAAATGATAGTTGAGTATGTGGACTTGCTGAAAAGCTCTTATATTGACTCTTTCCGATGTTATGATAAATTGCAATTGCTTCAATGACCGAGATTACAGTTTGTTAGTTTTCAATGAAGTTTCTGATTCATACTTGACATTGTGAATGGATTGTTACTTTAGCATAAGAAATCATATGGCAATATATATATATATGTTGTTTTTCTAAGAATGATCATGACGCCCTCATGTCTGTATTTTATTTTATCGACACCTCTATCTCTAAACATGTGGACATATTTTTCAATATCGGCTTCCACTTGAGGACAAGCGAGGTCTAAGCTTGGGGGAGTTGATACGTCCATTTTGCATCATGCTTTCATATTGATATTTATTGCATTATGGGCTGTTATTACACATTATGTCATAATACTTATGCCTATTTTCTCTTATTTTACAAGGTTTACATGAAGTGGGAGAATGCCGGTGATACGTCTCCAACGTATCTATAATTTTTGATTGTTCCATGCTATTATATTATCCATCTAGGATGTTTTATATGCTATTTTATATGATTTTTGGGACTAACCTATTAACCTAGAGCCTAGTGCCAGTTTCTGTTTTTTCCTTGTTTTTGAGTATCACAGAAAAGGAAAACCAAACGGAGTCCAATTGACCTGAAACTAGGCGGAGCTTATATTTGGACCAGAATAAGGCCATGGAGTAAAAGAGTTGGGCCAGAAGAGTCTCGGCTGCCCACGAGGGTGGGGGCGCCCACCCCCTAGGCGCGCCTCCCTGCCTCGTGGACAGCCCGGAGACCCCCTGACTTGTTCTCGACGCCAAAACCGCTTATATATACAGAAACTTCTAGAAAGAAACCTAGATCGGGAGTTCTGCCACCAGAAGCCCCTGTAGCCACCGAAAACCAATCTAGACATGTTCCAGCACCCTGCCGGAGGGGGGGAATCCCTCTCCAGTGGCCATCTTCATCATCCCGGCACTCTCCATGACGACGAGGGAGTAGTTCTCCCTCGGGGCTAAGGGTATGTACCAATAGTTATGTGTTTGATCTCTCTCTCTCTCTCGTGTTCTTGAGTCGGCACGATCTTAATGTATCGCGAGCTTTGCTATTATATTTGGATCTTATGATGTTTCTCCCCCTCTACTCTCTTGTGATGAATTGAGTTTTCCCTTTGAAGTTATCTTATCGGATTCAGTCTTTAAGGACTTGAGAACACTTGATGTATGTCTTGCATGTGCTTATTTGTGGTGACAATGGGATATCACGTGATCCACTTGATGTATGTTTTGGTGATCAACTTGCGAGTTCCGTGACCTCGTGAACTTATGCATAGGGGTTGGCACACGTTTTCGTCTTGACTCTCCGGTAGAAACTTTGGGGCACTCTTTGAAGTTCTTTGTGTTGGTTGAATAGATGAATCTGAGATTGTGTGATGCATATCGTATAATCATACCCACGGATACTTGAGGTGACATTGGAATATCTAGGTGACATTAGGGTTTTGGTTGATTTATGTCTTAAGGTGTTATTCTAGTACGAACTCTATGATAGATTGAACGAAAAGAATAGCTTCATCTTATTTTACTACGGACTCTTGAATAGATCGATCAGAAACGATAACTTTGAGGTGGTTTCGTACCCTACAATAATCTCTTTGTTTGTTCTCCGCTATTAGTGACTTTGGAGTGACTCTTTGTTGCATGTTGAGGGATAGTTATATGATCCAATTATGTTATTATTGTTGAGAGAACTTGCACTAGTTAAAGTATGAACCTTAGGCCTTATTTCCTAGCATTGCAATACCCTTTTTGCTCACTTTTATCATTAGTTACCTTGCTGTTTTTATATTTTCAGATTACAAAAACCTATATCTACCATCCATATTGCACTTGTATCACCATCTCTTCGCCGAACTAGTGCACCTATACAATTTACCATTGTATTGGGTGTGTTGGGGACACAAGAGACTCTTTGTTATTTGGTTGCAGGGTTGTTTGAGAGAGACCATCTTCATCCTATGCCCCCCACGGATTGATAAACATTAGGTCATCCACTTGAGGGAAATTTGCTACTGTCCTACAAACCTCTGCACTTGGAGGCCCAACAACATCTACAAGAAGAAGGTTGTGTAGTAGACATCAAGATCTTTTCTGGCGCCGTTGCCGGGGAGGTTAGCGCTTAAAGTTATATCTTTAGATCTTGCAATCGAATCTTTTTGTTTCTTGTTTTATCACTAGTTTAGTTTATAAAAGAAAACTAAAAATGGAATTTAGGGTACCTCATATGCTTCATCTTTTGAATGTCTTTCGTGAGAATAAGGATTTCGATAATTGTGCCAAAGTGTTAGAAGAAGAATGCATTAAAATGTTTGGCACTAAATCTTTGAATGATGAGCATGATTTCAATGTTGTTAGTACGAATTCCTTGAATATCTATGATGCCAATGATATGCAAAGCCACAAGCTTGGGGATGCTATGTTTGATGAAGATGATATTTTTTGTCCCCCAAGTTTTGATGAGAAAATTTATTTTGATGATAGCATGCCTCCTATTTATGATGATTATATTGATGAAAGTGGGTTTGGAAGAGTGTTAACTTTAGGAAGTAATGATCCCACTATTTTGGAGGGTGTTGAATCTTATTGTGATAATTATGAAAGTGTGTTTGGAGAGGTCATGACTTCAGTTAATGTTAATTCCACTATTTTGGAAGAGTGTCAACTTTGCATACTTGTAGATCATGAAAAGAATGCTTTATGTGATGGTTATATTGTTGAATTCATTCATGATGCTACTGAAAATTATTATGAGGGAGGAATATATGCTCATAGGAATTGCAATAATATCAAGTTTCCTCTCTATGTGCTTAAAATCTTGAAGTTATGCTTGTTTTGCTTTCCTATGCAAATTGATTCTTGTTCCCACAAGTTGTTTGCTCACAAAATCCCTATGCATATGAAGTGGGTTAGACTTAAATGTGCTAGTCATATTCTTCATGATGCTCTCTTTATGTTTCAATTCTTATCTTTTATGTGAGCATCATTGAAATCATCATGCCTAGCTAGGGGCGTTAAACGATAGCGCTTGTTGGGAGGCAACCCAATTTTATTTTTGTTCCTTGCTTTTTGTTCCTGTTTAGTAATAAATAATTTATCTAGCCAAGTAGAACCTTTGGGAAGACTTGGGGAAAGTCTTTGTGATCTTGCTATAAAAAACATAAACTTTAGCGCTCACGAGATTTGCTGCTATGTTTTACTGGAGAGTGCTATTTAGTTGATTCTTTTTGCAGATGATTAATAGATAAATTCCTCACGTCAAGAAATTTATTTTAGAATTTTTTGGGTTCCGGAAGTATATGTTTGATCCAGATTACTACAGACTGTTCTGTTTTTGACAGATTCTGTTTTCTATGTGTTGTTTGCTTATTTTGATGAATCTATGAGTAGTATCAGAGGGTATGAACCATAGATAAGTTGGAATACAGTAGATATTACAACAATATGAATTTAGAATGAGTTCACAACAGTACCTAAGTGGTGATTTATTTTCTTATACTAACGGAGCTTACGAGTTTTCTGTTAAGTTTTGTGTTGTGAAGTTTTCAAGTTTTGGGTAAAGATTCGATGGACTATGGAATAAGGAGTGGCAAGAGACTAAGCTTGGGGATGCCCAAGGAACCCCAAGGTAAAATTCAAGGACAACCAAGAGCCTAAGCTGGGGGTGCCCCGGAAGGCATCCCCTCTTTCGTCTTCCTTCATCGGTAACTTTACTTGGAGCTATATTTTTATTCACCACATGATATGTGTTTTGCTTGGAGCGTCATTTTTTTTTATTTAGTTTTGCTTGCTGTTTGAATAATGTCCCAAGATCTGAAATTCTTGAATGTTAGAGAGTGTTCACATAGTTGCATAATTATTCGACTACTCATTGATCTTCACTTATATCTTTCGGAGTAGTTTATCATTTTCTCTAGTGCTTCACTTATATATTTCTAGAGCACGATGGTGGTTTTATTTTATAGAAATAGATGAACTCTCATGCTTCACTTATATTATTTTGAGAGTCCTAAACAACATGGTAATTTGCTTTGGTTATGAATTTAGTCCTAATATGATGGGCATCCAAGAGGGATATAATAAAACTTTCATATAAAGTGAATTGAATACTATGAGAAGTTTGATACTTGATACTTGATAATTGTTTTGAGATATAAAGGTGGTAATATTAGAGTTGTGCTAGTTGAGTAACTGTGAAATTGAGAAATACTTGTGTTGAGGTTGGCAAGTCCCGTAGCATGCACGTATGGTAAACGTTGTGTGACAAATTTGAAGCATGGGGTGTTCTTTGATTGCTTTCCTTATGAGTGGAGGTCGGGGACGAGCGATGGTCTTTTCCTACCAATCTATCCCCCTAGCGGCATGCGTAGTAGTACTTTTCTTCAAGGGCTAATAAGCTTTTGCAATAAGTATATGAGTTCTTTATGACTAATGTGAGTCCATGGATATTACGCACTCTCACCCTTCCATCATTGCTAGCCTCTTCGGTACCGTGCATTGCCATCTCTCACCTTGAGAGTTGGAGCAAACTTCGCCGGTGCATCTAAACCCCGTGATACGATACGCTCTATCACACATAAACCTCCTTATATCTTCCTCAAAACAGCCACCATACCTACCTATTATGGCATTTCCATAGCCATTCCGAGATATATTTCCGTGCAACTTTCCACCGTTTCGTTTACTATGACACGCATCATCATTGTCATATTGCCTTGCATGGTCATGTAGTTGACATAGTATTTGTGGCAAAGCCACCATGCTAATTTTTCATACATGTCACTCTTGATTCATTGCATATCCCAGTACACCGCCGGAGGCATTCACATAGAGTTATATTTTGTTCTAAGTATCGAGTTGTAATTCTTGAGTTGTAAGTAAATAAAAGTGTGATGATCATCATTAGAGCATTGTCCCATGTGAGGAAAGGGTGATGGAGACTATGATTCCCCCACAAGTCGGGATGAGACTCCGGACGAAAAAAAGAGGCCAAGAAAAAAAAGAGAAAAAGGAGAAGGCCCAAATAAATAAATAAATAAATAAATAAAGAGAGAACGGACAATGTTACTATCCTTTTCCACACTTGTGCTTCAAAGTAGCACCATGATCTTCATGATAGAGAGTCTCTTATTTTGTCACTTTCATATACTAGTGGGAATTTTTCATTATAGAACTTGGCTTGTATATTCCAATGATGGGCTTCCTCAAATGCCCTAGGTCTTCGTGAGCAAGCAAGTTGGATGCACACCCACTTAGTTTTTTTGATGAGCTTTAATATATTTATAGCTCTAGTGCATCCGTTGCATGGCAATCCCTACTCCTTGCATTGATATCAATCGGTGGGCATCTCCATACTCCATTCATTAGCCACGTCAATGAGAGACTTTCTCCTTTTTTGTCTTCTCAAATAACCCCTATCATCATACTATTCCACCCATAGTGCTATGTTCGTGGCTTGCGCTCATGTATTGCGTAAGGGTTGAAAAGGTTGAAGCGCGTTAAAAAGTATGAACCAATTGCTCGGCTTGTCATCGGGGTTGTGCATGATGGGAGCATTTTGTGTGACGAAAATGAAGCATGGCCAAACTATATGATTTTGTAGGGATAAGATTTCTTTGGCTATGTTATTTTGATAAGACATAAGTGCTTGGCTAGTATGCTTGAATTATTATTATTTTTATGTCAATATTAAACTTTTGTCTTGAATCTTATGGATCTGAATATTTTTGCCACAATAAATAAAATTACATTGATAATTATGTTAGGTAGCATTCCACATCAAAAATTCTGTTTTATCATTTACCTACTCGAGGACGAGCAGGAATTAAGCTTGGGGATGCTTGATACGTCTCCAATGTATCTATAATTTTTGATTGTTCCATGCTATTATATTATCCATCTAGGATGTTTTATATGCATTTATATGCTATTTTATATGATTTTTGGGACTAACCTATTAACCTAGAGCCCAATGCCAGTTTCTGTTTTTTTCCTTGTTTTTGAGTATCACAGAAAAGGAAAACCAAACGGAGTCCAATTGACCTGAAACTTGACGGAGCTTATTTTTGGACCAGAAGAAGGCCATGGAGTAAAAGATTTGGGCCGGAAGAGTCTCGTGCTGCCCACGACGGTGGGGGCGCGCCCACCCCCCTTGGGTGCGCCTCCCTGCCTCGTGGACAGCCCGGAGACTCCCCCCTGACTTGTTCTCGGCGCCAAAACCTCTTATATATACAGAAACTTCTAGAAAGAAACCTAGATCGGGAGTTCCGCCGCCAGAAGCCTCCGTAGCCACCGAAAACCAATCTAGACCCATTCCGGCACCCTACCGGAGGGGGGAATCCCTCTCCAGTGGCCATCTTCATCATCCCGGCGCTCTCCATGACGAGGAGGGAGTAGTTCTCCCTCGGGGTTGAGGGTATGTACCAGTAGCTATGTGTTTGATCTCTCTCTCTCTCTCGTGTTCTTGAGTCGGCACGTTCTTGATGTATTGCGAGCTTTGCTATTATATTTGGATCTTATGATGTTTCTCCCCCTCTACTCTCTTGTGATGAATTGAGTTTTCCCTTTGAAGTTATCTTATCGGAATGAGTCTTTAAAGACTTGAGTACACTTGATGTATGTCTTGCATGTGCTTATCTGTGGTAACAATGGGATATCATGTGATCCACTTGATGTATGTTTTGGAGATCAACTTGCGAGTTCCGTGACCTCATGAACTTATGCATAGGGGTTGGCACACGTTTTCGTCTTGACTCTCCGGTAGAAACTTTGGGGCACTCTTTGAAGTTCTTTGTGTTGGTTGAATAGATGAATCTGAGATTGTGTGATGCATATCGTATAATCATACCCACGGATACTTGAGGTGACATTGGAGTATCTAGGTGACATTAGGGTTTTGGTTGATTTGTGTCTTAAGGTGTTATTCTAGTACGAACTCTATGATAGATTGAACGAAAAGAATAGCTTCATGTTATTTTACTACGGACTCTTGAATAGATCAATCAGAAAGGATAACTTTGAGGTGGTTTCGTACCCTACAATAATCTCTTTGTTTGTTCTCCGCTATTAGTGACTTTGGAGTGACTCTTTGTTGCATGTTGAGGGATAGTTATATGATCCAATTATGTTATTATTGTTGAGAGAACTTGCACTAGTGAAAGTATGAACCTTAGGCCTTGTTTCCTAGCATTGCAATACCGTTTGTGCTCACTTTTATCATTAGTTACCTTGTTGTTTTTATATTTTCTGATTACAAAAACCTACATCTACCATCCATATTGCACTTGTATCACCATCTCTTCGCCGAACTAGTGCACCTATACAATTTACCATTGTATTGGGTGTGTTGGGGACACAAGAGACTATTTGTATTTGGTTGCAGGGTTGTTTGAGAGAGACCATCTTCATCCTATGCCTCCCACGGATTAATAAACCTTAGGTCATCCACTTGAGGGAAATTTTCTACTGTCCTACAAACCTCTGCACTTGGAGGCCCAACAACGTCTGCAAGAAGAAGGTTGTGTAGTAGACATCAACCGGCAGCTACAATTCTGGGCTGGAAAAGGAGAAAATATTAGAGACCTATTCTGCACAGCTCCAAAAGTCCTGAAACTCCATGGAAGTGAGTTTCAGAATATATAAAAAATATTGGGCGAAGGAAGCACCAGAGGGGGGCCACCCACCATCCACAAGGGTGGGGGTGCGCCCCCTGCCTCGTGGGCCCCCCTGGCAGGCCTTCGGTGCCCATCTTTGGCTATAAGAAGTCTTTCACCCTAGAAAAAATCATAAGCAAGCTCTAGGGACGAAACTCTACCGCCACAAGGCGGAACCTTGGTGGAACCAATCTAGGGCTCCGGCGGAGCTGTTTTTCCGGGGAAACATCCCTCCGGGAGGGGGAAATCATCACCATCATCATCACCATCGATCCTCTCATCGGGAGGGGGTCAATATCCATCAACATCTTCACCAGCACCATCTCATCTCAAACCCTAGTTTATCTCTTGTATCCAATCTTTGTCTCAAAACTTCAGATTGGTACCTATGGGTTGCTAGTAGTGTTGATTACTCCATGTAGTTGATGCTAGTTGGTTTATTTGGTGGAAGATCATATGTTCAGATCCTTTATGCATATTAATACCCTTTTGATTATGAACATGAATATTATTTGTGAGTAGTTACATTCGTTCCTGAGGACATGGGAGAAGTCTTACTATAAGTAGTCACTAGCACATATGCCCGTGCGTTGCAACGGGAATTTTTTTTGCAAGAAGCATTGAGAGAGATAATTGATGTGTCCATCAAAAGGGTCTCCGCGGCGGTGGGGCGACAGAACGAGGAGTTGCGGTGTTCCCACGGGTCATGTTTGGTCCGCGAGTTCTTCATAGTGGTGGGGTTGGTCGGTGTGGTGGGCACCACTCAACTTGCGCCTTTTTTCCCTCCGGGTCCGTCTCCGTGTTTAGGTTATGGTTGCCTCCTCAATTTTGTGGTTGCATGGTGACCTTCGGGGCATAGTTGTTTCGACCACACTCCTACGTTGGCGTAACCGGATCTATTACTAATTTAGTGAATCCCATTTCATTGCCATAATCAACTCATAACCAGGTAGTCTCTGCTTTATCAGGGTTTATTTTCTTTAATTACTTTAGCGCTTACTTGCCTACATGTTTTAATCAGAGCCAAACCAACATATCCTCTTTCATTGGCATGTCCCTACAATTTGTTTTAATTATAGCCAACCAACATATTCTCTTTTATCTTCGAATGGCAAGTGGAATGCACAACAGTTCACGTCTGGATTAGGCCACTGGTAGTTACCAAAACGACTTGTGTTTGTAAGACACAAATAAAAATCCAAAACAACCGCTGAGTTGAAAAATGGCCACAATATCTCAAACGCGTGCTGATAGCCATTCGAACAAACAGGTCCTGCTAAAAAATGGCCAAAACAAATGTTTAAGAACATAATGAAGCGTAACATTCGAAACATTTTTTCATTGTTTTATCTTTTTCGAGATTTTCAAAAAATAAATTAATAATTATGAAATTCTGATTATTCTTCGAAATATGAACAATTTTTTAAATCCTAATTCTTTTTTCTAAAAAATGTGAGCATTGTTATTAAAAACTTCATTAAATTTGGATAAATATAAAAAAACTTGAAATGGTTTTTTTAAATTCAAAAACATGTTTTGAAAACATGAACCTCTTTTTAAGAAAATAATTTTTTAATTTCTGAAAATGGAAACATGTTTTGAACATTGGAAACAATTTTTAAACGTGTTTTTCAAACACAAACAATATTTTAAATTTGTAAACACTTCGATAAACATGAATATTTTTCGAATTTGTATCTTCTAAAATAAAATTTATTTTGAAAATCTCAAACAATTTTGGAAAATGTAAAACACTTTTTTAAAAAAAATTGAACATTTTTTAGTTTTGAAAAAAATGGAACGATTATAAAAAATTTAAGGATACAAACATGTTTCAAAATTGGAGCAAAATTTTAAATTCTGCTGATTTTATGAAAATTTAACCAAAAATTGGAATTCTGAAAAAAAAGAAAAAAATTTATGAAAAAATGGAAAAGAAAAACGAAAAAAACTTGGACAGAAAAATATAAGAAAGAAGGATAAATGGAAAAAGGGAAATAAAATAAGAAACAGAGACAAAAAGCGAAAACGGACGGACCCAATTTTGGCGTCATGTGCGAAATTCTGACTATTTGCCGCCCGTGCGGTAAATAATGTTTTTTCAGATGAACGGGCAGGAAACAAACGGGCTTGCTTTCTTGGGCCGAAGCGAGTGCGGCCAACTTACAAATTTTGGAACAAAGCTGTTTTTCTTAAAAAAAATAAAGTAATAATTACGAAATTCCGATTATTCTCCGAAATATGAAAAAAAATTTAAATCCTAATTCTTTTTCTAAAATATGCGAGCATTGTTTTTGAAAATTTTATTAAATTTGGAAAAATATAAAAAATCTTGAAATGGTTTTTTTAATTCACAAACATGTTTTGAAAATATGAACCTAAGAAAACAATTTTTTTAATTTCTGAAAATGGAAACATGTTTTGAATATTGAAAACAATTTTTTAAACGTGTTTTTCAAACACAAACAATAATTTAAATTTGTGAACACTTCGATAAACATGAATATTTTTCGAATTTATATCTTCTAAAATAAAATTTATTTCGAAAATCTCAAACAATTTTGGAAAATGTAAAACACTTTTTTTAAAATTTGAACATTTTTTTAGTTTTGAAAAAAATGGAACAATTTTAAAAAAATTGAAGATACAAACATGTTTCAAAATTGGAGCAAAATTTTGAATTCTGCTGATTTTATGAAAATTTAAAAAAATGAAAAATAAAATTTATGAAAAAACTAAAAAGGAAAAATAAAAAAACTTGGACATAAAAATATAAGAAAGAAGGATAAATGGAAAAAAAGGGAAAATAAAATAAGAAACAGAGACAAAAAACGAAAATGGGCGGACCCAATTTTGGCGTCATGTGCGAAATTCTGACTATTTGCCGCCCGTGTGGTAAATAATGTTTTTCAGATGAACGGGTAGGAAACAAACGGGCTTGCTTTCTAGGCCGAAGCGTGCACGGCTAACTTACAAATTTCGGAACAAAGCTTTTTTTCTTTTCTAACAGATGGACGCACAAAAAATTAGTACCACCTTGGATAGAACAAAAAAATCGTTGGTGAACGGATGAAAAAATTGAAGAAACGCACCTTGCTTTATTAGTAGGTATAGATGTGAATTTGGTATTCGTTCGATATTTTGATGAGATGTATGTTGTCTCTCCTCTAGTGGTGTCATGTGAACGTCGACTAAATGACACTTCACCATTGTTTGGGCCTAGGGGAAGGCATTGGAAAGTAATAAGTAGATGATGGGTTCCTAGAGTGACAGAAGCTTAAACCCTAGTTTATGTGTTGCTTCGTAAGGGGTTGATTTGGATCCATATGTTCCATGTTATGGTTAGGTTTACCTTAATACTTCTTTTGTAGTTGTGGATGCTTGCAAGAGGGGTTAATCATAAGCGGGATGCTTGTCTAAGGAAGGGCAGTACCCAAGCACCGGTCCACCCACATATCAAATTATTAAAGTACCGAACGCGAATCATATGAGCGTGATGAAAACTTGCTTGACGATAATTCTCATGTGTCCTCGGGAGCGCTTTCCTTTATATAAGAGTTTGTCCAGGTTTGTCCCTTGCTACAAAAATGATTGGGCCATCTTGCTGCACCTTATTTACTTTTATTACTTGTTACCCGTTACAAATTACCTTATCACAAAACTATCTGTTACCAATAATTTCAGTACTTGCAGGGAATACCTTATTGAAAACTGCTTATCATTTCCTCCTGCTCCTCGTTGGGTTCGACACACTTACTTATCGAAAGGACTACGATAGATCCCCTATATTTGTGGGTCATCATGCGGCCGCCGCCACCCCTCAAGGTGGCCCGGTTTCCCAACACTCCGCCTTGGGTAATTATTCGTATATCCATGCCTCAAAACTTCGAAAAACACAGTGGGAAAAAATATGGAGAAATAGCACACAGTATACGTTGTTGTATTGCACGAATTGCCTCGTCAAAAACCTCGTGTGAGAAACATCAGGAAAACTCACTCAAGGGAAAAAGAGTACAATCCACTCAACCATCAAGTTGAGTACTCGATCATCAGGATCGAGATTTTGACGACGAGTTTGTGAAGTTTCTCCCCCTGAACCTTGCATCTCTCTAAGTCTCATCTCGTGTTCTTGAGTCGGCACGATCTTGATGTATCGCGAGCTTTGCTATTATATTTGGATCTTATGATGTTTCTCCCCCTCTACTCTCTTGTGATGAATTGAGTTTTCCTTTTGAAGTTATCTTATCGGATTCAGTCTTTAAGGACTTGAGAACACTTGATGTATGTCTTGCATGTGCTTATCTGTGGTGACAATGGGATATCACGTGATCCACTTGATGTATGTTTTGGTGATCAACTTGCGAGTTCCGTGACCTCGTGAACTTATGCATAGGGGTTGGCACACGTTTTCGTCTTGACTCTCCGGTAGAAACTTTGGGGCACTCTTTGAAGTTCTTTGTGTTGGTTGAATATATGAATCTGAGATTGTGTGATGCATATCGTATATTCATACCCAGGATACTTGAGGTGACATTGGAGTATCTAGGTGACATTAGGGTTTTGGTTGATTTGTGTCTTAAGGTGTTATTCTAGTACGAACTCTATGATAGATTGAACGGAAAGAATAGTTTCATGTTATTTTACTATGGACTCTTGAATAGATCGATCAGAAAGGATAACTTTGAGGTGGTTTCGTACCCTACAATAATTTCTTCGTTTGTTCTTCGCTATTAGTGACTTTGGAGTGACTCTTTGTTGCATGTTGAGGGATAGTTATATGATCCAATTATGTTATTATTGTTGAGAGAACTTGCACTAGTGAAAGTATGAACCTTAGGCCTTGTTTCCTAGCATTGCAATACCGTTTTTGCTCACTTTTATCATTAGTTACCTTGCTGTTTTTATATTTTCAGATTACAAAAACCTATATCTACCATCCATATTGCACTTGTATCACCATCTCTTTGCCGAACTAGTGCACCTATACAATTTACCATTGTATTGGGTGTGTTGGGGACACAAGAGACTCTTGTTATTTGGTTGCAGGGTTGTTTGAGAGAGACCATCTTCATCCTATGCCTCCCACGGATTGATAAACATTAGGTCATCCACTTGAGGGAAATTTGCTACTGTCCTACAAACCTCTGCACTTGGAGGCCCAACAACATCTACAAGAAGAAGGTTGTGTAGTAGACATCAAGCTCTTTTCTGGCGCCGTTGCCGGGGAGGTTAGCGCTTGATGTTATATCTTTAGATCTTGCAATCGAATCTTTTTGTTTCTTGTTTTATCACTAGTTTAGTTTATAAAAGAAAACTAAAAATGGAATTTAGGGTACCTCATATGCTTCATCTTTTGAATGTCTTTCGTGAGAATAAGGATTTCGATAATTGTGCCAAAGTGTTAGAAGAAGAATGCATTAAAATGTTTGGCACTAAATATTTGAATGATGAGCATGATTGCAATGTTGTTAGTACGAATTCCTTGAATATCTATGATGCCAATGATATGCAAAGCCACAAGCTTGGGGATGCTATGTTTGATGAAGATGATATATTTTGTCCCCCAAGTTTTGATGAGCAAATTTATTTTATGATAGCATGCCTCCTATTTATGATGATTATATTGATGAAAGTGGGTTTGGAAGAGTTTCAACTTTAGGAAGTAATGATCCCACTATTTTGGAGGGTGTTGAATCTTATTGTGATAATTATGAAAGTGTGTTTGGAGAGGTCATGACTTCAGTTAATGTTAATTCCACTATTTTGGAAGGGTGTCAACTTTGCATACTTGTAGATCATGAAAATAATGCTTTATGTGATGGTTATATTATTGAATTCATTCATGATGCTACTGAAAATTATTATGAGGGAGGAATATATGCTCATAGGAATTGCAATAATATCAAGTTTCCTCTCTATGTGCTTAAAATCTTGAAGTTATGCTTGTTTTGCTTTCCTATGTAAATTGATTCTTGTTCCCACAAGTTTTTTGCTCACAAAATCCCTATGCATATGAAGTGGGTTAGACTTAAATGTGCTAGTCATATTCTTCATGATGCTCTCTTTATGTTTCAATTCTTATCTTTTATGTGAGCACCATTGAAATCATCATGCCTAGCTAGGGGCATTAAACGATAGCGCTTGTTGGGAGGCAGCCCAATTTTATTTTTGTTCCTTGCTTTTTGTTCCTGTTTAGTAATAAATAATTTATCTAGCCAAGTAGAACCTTTGGGAAGACTTGGGGAAAGTCTTTGTGATCTTGCTGTAAAAAACATAAACTTTAGCGCTCACGAGATTTGCTGCTATGTTTTACTGGAGAGTGCTATTTAGTTGATTCTTATTTCATATGATTAATACATAAATTCCTCACGTCCAGAAATTTATTTTAGAATTTTTTGGGTTCCGGAAGTATACGTTTGATCCAGATTACTACAGACTGTTCTGTTTTTGACAGATTCTGTTTTCTATGTGTTGTTTGCTTATTTTGATGAATCTATGAGTAGTATCGGAGGGTATGAACCATAGATAAGTTGGAATACAGTAGATATTACACCAATATGAATTTAGAATGAGTTCACAATAGTACCTAAGTGGTGATTTATTTTCTTATACTAACGGAGCTTACGAGTTTTCTGTTAAGTTTTGTGTTGTGAAGTTTTCAAGTTTTGGGTAAAGATTCGATGGACTATGGAATAAGGAGTGGCAAGAGCCTAGGAGCTTACGAGTTTTCTGTTAAGTTTTGTGTTGTGAAGTTTTCAAGTTTTGGGTAAAGATTCGATGGACTATGGAATAAGGAGTGGCAAGAGCATAAGCTTGGGGATGCCCAAGGCACCCCAAGGTAATATTCAAGGACAACCAAGAGCCTAAGCTTGGGGATGCCCCGGAAGGCATCCCCTCTTTCGTCTTCGTTCATCGGTAACTTTACTTGGAGCTATATTTTTATTCACCACATGATATGTGTTTTGCTTGGAGCGTCATTTTATTTTTCTTGCTGTTTGAATAAAATACCAAGATCTGAAATTATTAAATGTTAGAGAGTCTTCACATAGTTGCATAATTATTCGACTACTCATTGATCTTCACTTATATCTTTCGGAGTAGTTTGTCATTTGCTCTAGTGCTTCACTTATATCTTTTAGAGCACGCGTGGTGGTTTTATTTTATAGAAATAGATGAACTCTCATGCTTCACTTATATTATTTTGAGAGTCCTAAACAGCATGGTAATTCTTTGGTTATGAATTTAGTCCTAATATGATGGGCATCCAAGAGGGATATAATAAAAACTTTCATATAAATTGAATACTATGAGAAGTTTGATACTTTATGATTGTTTTGAGATATAAAGGTGGTAATATTAGAGTGTGCTAGTTGAGTAATTGTGAAATTGAGAAATACTTGTGTTGAGGTTGGCAAGTCCCGTAGCATGCACGTATGGTAAACGATGTGTGACAAATTTGAAGCATGGGGTGTTCTTTGATTGCTTTCCTTATGAGTGGCGTCGGGGACGAGCGATGGTCTTTTCCTACCAATCTATCCCCCTAGGCATGCGTAGTAGTACTTTGCTTCGAGGGCTAATAAACTTTTGCAATAAGTATATGAGTTCTTTATGACTAATGTGAGTCCATGGATTATACGCACTCTCACCCTTCCATCATTGCTAGCCTCTTCGGTACCGTGCATTGCCCTTTCTCACATTGAGAGTTGGTGCAAACTTCGCCGGTGCATCCAAACCCCGTGATATGATACGCTCTATCACACATAAACCTCCTTATATCTTCCTCAAAACAGCCACCATACCTACCTATTATGGCATTTCCATAGCCATTCCGAGATATATTGCGCAACTTTCCACCATTTACATATGACACATCATCATTGTCATATTGCTGCATGGTCATGTAGTTGACATAGTATTTGTGGCAAAGCCACCGTTCATAATTTTCATACATGTCACTCTTGATTCATTGCATATCCCAGGTACACCGCCGGAGGCATTCACATAGAGTATATTTTGTTCTAAGTATCGAGTTGTAATTCTTGAGTTGTAAGTAAATAAAAGTGTGATGATCATCATTAGAGCATTGTCCCATGTGAGGAAAGGAATGGAGACTATGATTCCCCCACAAGTCGGGATGAGACTCCGGACGAAAAAAAGAGGCCAAGAAAAAAAAGAGAAAAAGGAGAAGGCCCAAATAAATAAATAAATAAATAAAGAGAGAAGACAATGTTACTATCCTTTTCCACACTTGTGCTTCAAAGTAGCACCATGATCTTCATGATAGAGAGTCTCTTATTTTGTCACTTTCATATACTAGTGGGAATTTTTCATTATAGAACTTGGCTTGTATATTCCAATGATGGGCTTCCTCAATGCCCTAGGTCTTCGTGAGCAAGCAAGTTGGATGCACACCCACTTAGTGTCTTTTGATGAGCTTTCATATTTATAGCTCTAGTGCATCCGTTGCATGGCAATCCCTACTCCTTGCATTGACATCAATCGGTGGGCATCTCCATACTCCATTCATTAGCCACGTCAATGAGAGACTTTCTCCTTTTTTGTCTTCTCACAAACCCCTATCATCATACTATTCCACCCATAGTGCTATGTTCGTGGCTTGCGCTCATGTATTGCGTAAGGGTTGAAAAGGCTGAAGCGCGTTAAAAAGTATGAACCAATTGCTCGGCTTGTCATCGGGGTTGTGCATGATGGGAGCATTTTGTGTGACGAAAAATGAAGCATGGCCAAACTATATGATTTTGTAGGGATAAGCTTTCTTTGGCTATGTTATTTTGAAGACATAGGCTGTTAGTATGCTTGAAGTATTATTATTTTTATGTCAATATTAAACTTTTGTCTTGAATCTTTCGGATCTGAACATTCATGCCACAATAAAGAAAATTACATTGAAATTATGTTAGGTAGCATTCCACATCAAAAATTCTGTTTTTATCATTTACCTACTCGAGGACGAGCAGGAATTAAGCTTGGGGATGCTTGATACGTCTCCAACGTATCTATAATTTTTGATTGTTCCATGCTATTATATTATCCTATGATGTTTTATATATTATATGCTATTATGATTTTTGGGACTAACCTATTAACCTAGAGCCCAGTGCCAGTTTCTGTTTCCTTGTTTTTGAGTATCACAGAAAAGGAAAACCAAACGGAGTCCAATTGACCTGAAACTTGACGGAGCTTATTTTTGGACCAGAAGAAGGCCATGGAGTAAAAGAGTTGGGCCAGAAGAGTCTCGTGCCCACGAGGGTGGGGGCGCGCCCACCCCCTGGCGCGCCTCCCTGCCTCGTGGACAGCCCAGACCCCCCTACTTGTTCTCGACGCCAAAACCTCTTATATATAGAAACTTCCAGAAAGAAACCTAGATCGGGAGTTCCGCCGCCAGAAGCCTCCGTAGCCACCGAAAACCAATCTAGACCCGTTCCGGCACCCTGCCGGAGGGGGGAATCCCTCTCCGGTGGCCATCTTCATCATCCCGGCGCTCTCCATGACGAGGAGAGTAGTTCTCCCTCGGGGCTGAGGGTATGTACCAGTAGCTATGTGTTTGATCTCTCTCTCTCTCGTGTTCTTGATTCGGCACGATCTTGATGTATCGTGAGCTTTGCTATTATAGTTGGATCTTATGATGTTTCTCCCCCTCTACTCTCTTGATGGATTGAGTTTTCCCTTTGAAGTTATCTTATCGGATTGAGTCTTTAAGGATTTGAGAACACTTGATGTATGTCTTGCATGTGCTTATCTGTGGTGACAATGGGATATCACGTGATCCACTTGATGTATGTTTTGGTGATCAACTTGGCGAGTTCCGTGACCTGTGAACTTATGCATAGGGTTGGCACACGTTTTCGTCTTGACTCTCCGGTAGAAACTTTGGGGCACTCTTTGAAGTTCTTTGTTGTTGAATAGATGAATCTGAGATTGTGTGATGCATATCGTATAATCATACCCACGGATACTTGAGGTGACATTGGAGTATCTAGGTGACATTAGGGTTTTGGTTGATTTGTGTCTTAAGGTGTTATTCTAGTACGAACTCTGATAGATTGAAGAAAGAATAGCTTCATGTTATTTTACTACGGACTCTTGAATAGATCGATCAGAAAGGATAATTGAGGTGGTTTCGTACCCTACCATAAATCTCTTCGTTTGTTCTCCGCTATTAGTGACTTTGGAGTGACTCTTTGTTGCATGTTGAGGGATAGTTATATGATCCAATTATGTTATTATTGTTGAGAGAACTTGCACTAGTGAAAGTATGAACCCTAGGCCTTGTTTCCTAGCATTGCAATACCGTTTGTGCTCACTTTTATCATTAGTTACCTTGCTGTTTTTATATTTTATTACAAAAACCCATATCTACCATCCATATTGCACTTGTATCACCATCTCTTCGCCGAACTAGTGCACCTATACAATTTACCATTGTATTGGGTGTGTTGGGGACACAAGAGACTGCACTTGTATCACCATCGCTTCGCCGAACTAGTGCACCTATACAATTTACCATTGTATTGGGTGTGTTGGGGACACAAGAGACTATTTGTATTTGGTTGCAGGGTTGTTTGAGAGAGACCATCTTCATCCTATGCCTCCCACGGATTGATAAACCTTAGTTTATCCACTTGAGGGAAATTTGCTACTGTCCTGCAAACCTCTGCACTTGGAGGCCCAACAACGTCTGCAAGAAGAAGGTTGTGTAGTAGACATCAGCCGGCAGCTGGAATTCTAGGCTGGAAAAGGAGCAAATATTATAGACCTATTCTGCACAGCTCCAAAAGTCCTGAAACTCCACGGAAGTTAGTTTCAGAATATATAAAAAATATTTGGCGAAGGAAGCACCAGAGGGGGGGCACCCACCATCCACAAGGGTGGGGGCACGCCCCCTGCCTCGTGGGCCCCCCTGGCAGGCCTCCGGTGCCCATCTTTGGCTATATGAAGTCTTTCACCATGGAAAAAATCATAAGCAAGATCTCGGGACGAAACTCCACCACCACAAGGCGGAACCTTGGCGGAACCAATCTAGGGCTCCGGCGGAGCTGTTCTGCCGGGGAAACATCCCTCCGGGAGGGGGAAATAATCACCATCGATCCTCTCATCGGGAGGGGGTCAATATCCATCAACATCTTCACTAGCACCATCTCATCTCAAACCCTAGTTCATCTCTTGTATCCAATCTTTGTCTCAAAACTTCGGATTGGTACCTATGGGTTGCTAGTAGTGTTGATTACTCCATGTAGTTGATGCTAGTTGGTTTATTTGGTGGAAGATCATATGTTCAGATCCTTTATGCATATTAATACCCTTTTGATTATGAACATGAATATTATTTGTGAGTAGTTACGTTCATTCCTGAGGACATGGGTGAAGTCTTGCTATAAGTAGTCATGTGAATTTGGTATTCGTTCGATATTTTGATGAGATGTATGTTGTCTCTCCTCTGGTGGTGTCATGTGAACGTCGACTACATGACACTTCACCATTGTTTGGGCCTAGGGGAAGGCATTGGGAAGTAATAAGTAGATGATGGGTTCCTAGAGTGACAGAAGCTTAAACCCTAGTTTATGTGTTGCTTCGTAAGGGGCTGATTTGGATCCATATGTTTCATGCTATGGTTAGGTTTACCTTAATACTTCTTTTGTAGTTGTGGATGCTTGCAAGAGGGGTTAATCATAAGTGGGATGCTTGTCTAAGGAAGGGCAGTACCCAAGCACCGGTCCACCCACATATCAAATTATCAAAGTACCGAACGCGAATCATATGAGCGTGATGAAAACTAGCTTGACGATAATTCTCATGTGTCCTCGGGAGCGCTTTCCTTTATATAAGAGTTTGTCCAGGCTTGTCCCTTGCTACAAAAAGGATTGGGCCATGTTGCTGCACCTTATTTACTTTTATTACTTGTTACCCATTACAAATTACCTTATCACAAAACTATCTGTTACCGATAATTTCAGTGCTTGCAGGGAATACCTTACTGAAAACTTCTTATCATTTCCTCCTGCTCCTCGTTGGGTTCGACACACTTACTTATCGAAAGGACTACGATAGATCCCCTATACTTGTGGGTCATCATGCGGCCACCGCCACCCCTCGAGGTGGCCCGGTTTCCCAACACTCCGCCTTGGGTAATTATTCTTATATCCATGCCTCAAAACTCCGAAAAACCCAGTGGGAAAAAATATGGAGAAAGAGCACACAGTATACATTGTTGTATTGCACAAATTGCCTCGTCAAAAACCTCGTGTGAGAAACATCAGGAAAACTCACTCAAGGGAAAAAGAGTACAATCCACTCAACCATCAAGTTGAGTACTCGATCATCAGGATCGAGATTTTAATGACGAGTTTGTGTAGTTTCTCCCCCCGAACCTTGCATCTCTCTAAGTCTCATCATACCGATTCCACACACACACCTCTCTAAGGTTGACGCCGGTAATGATTTAGTGAACATATCAGCAAGATTGTCACATGACTTAGTATGCGAAACTCTCACCTCGTTCAACTGCTGCAGGTCATGTGCATAGAAGAACTTGGGACTAATATGCTTTGTGAGGTTACTCTTCACATAACCCATCTGGACTTGTGCAACACAAGCAGCATTATCTTCATAGATAATGGTAGGGGTTTGTCCGGTGTTCAGCCCACATGTCTGCTGAATGTGGCCGATCATCCGCCGAAGCGATACACACTCTTTTGACGGTTCGAATAGTGCCATGATTTCCGAGTGGTTCGTGGAAGTCGACACAAGAGTTTGCTTGGACGATTTCCAGGAAAACGCAGTTCCACCACAAAGGAAAACATATCCAGTCTGCGATTTGCAATCACGCGGGTCCGATAGGTACCCAGCATCGGCATAGCCTATAATAGACAGGTCTTGATTTCTTTTATAAAACAGACCAAGATCTTTGGTCCCTTATAGGTAACGGAGGACGTCCTTGACACCTTTCCAATGTCTCTTGGTAGGTTCAGTATTGTACCTAGCAAGCAAACTGATGGCGAATGCAATATCTGGTCGTGTACAATTTGCGAGGTACATGAGTGCTCCAACTGCACTCAGGTAAGCAACCTCTGGTCCCAGAGTTTCCTCCCCCTCTTCCTTTGGCCTGAACGGGTCCTTGTCTGGCTGTAAAGATCTTCCGACCATTGGGGTCTTAGAAGGATATGCCTTATCAAATCCAAACCTTTACAACACCTTCTGGGTGTAGGCCGACTGGTGCACTAGAATCCCATCTGGGGAATGTTCAAGTTGTAGACGTAGACAGAACTTGGTTTTACCCAAATCCTTCATCTTGAATTCCGACATCAGGTGGGAACTCGCTTCCTCAATATCCTCAGGTGTACCAATTATGTTTAAATCATCCACGTACACCGAGATTATACAGAATCCATCTTGGGATCGCCGTATAAAAACACATGGGCAATCTTTATTGCTCGTGTAGCCCTTCTGATGAAGGAAATCACTTGAGCGATTGTACCATATTCTACGAGACTGTCTGAGTCCGTACAGTGCCTTTTGAAGTTGAACACTGTATAGACTCATGTTTGCTCTATCATGGTTTGGAACAGGGATACCTTCTGGAACCTTCATGTATATGTTTGAATCCAGGCTACCATACAGGTAAGCAGTGACAACATCCATTAGTTTCATTTTCAAGCCCATGTTTACTGCCATCGAGATCAAGTATCTAAAGGTAACTCCATCCATGACCGGGGAATAAGTCTCCTCAAAATCGACACCTGGTCGTTGAGTGAACCCTTGAGCGATGAGCCTTGCTTTGTACCGTACTACCTTATTATTTTCATCTCTCTTTTGAACAAAAACCCACCTATGGCCAACAGGGCGAATGTGGGGAGGAGTTCGACAAACTGGCCCGAACACCTTCTGTTGGGGATATTACTACTGGATGTAAATAACCGGCCATGAGTAGCCGGGTTAACTCTGTGAAGATTAGAAGCCCATAAAGACGTAAGGATGGTGGCGCTTTACGAAGGCCCAAGGCCCAAAGACGGGTTAAGGCCTGTAGATGTAAACCGACTTTCTCATGTAACTTGCATTGTAAGATAGGAAGGATAGAGACCGAGTCGGACACGTTTATGATCCGACTTCAGGACTCTGTAAACCAGCGGGCGTCAACCTGTGTATATAAAGGGACGACCCGGCAGCGGTTTAGGGACAACACACAACAACTTGAGAGCCAGGCAAAGCAGATTCGCTCCTTGGTCATCGAAACCCCAGCAATACCAACACAACTAGACGTAGGCTTTTACCTTCATCGAAGGGGCCGAACTAGTATAAAACTCTTGTGTCCCTTGTCCGGTTTAACCCCTTTAAGCTAACCCGTAGCGATGGCTCCACGACTAAGTCCTTTCACGAGGACATCTGCTGTGACAAACCACGACAGTTGGCGACCACCGTGGGGCTATCGCATGATGGTTTCGAGTTCTTGAAGGGCAGCTTCGAAGGACTCAAGGGATACGTTGTGGGCCGGATGACTAAGAGTCGTCACGGCAAGCTCAAGATCGATGATGCAGGATGGGGTCCCGAGGCCGGTTTAATTGAATACGGGTACCGGGTCCCCTTTGGCGGGATTCACGTCTTCATCGGCAAGATCGGCGAACTAGGCCCTGAGCCGGACACCTACACCAACATCATCGAGACAGCTCAGCGTGCAAGCCCTGCCCAGGTTCAACCCGCAGCAAGGCATGTTTTTGTAGGTGTCATCCATGGAGCAGAATATGAGGATGGACCGGCATCTGATGGGGAAACCGTTGTTTGTTCTGATGACGAGTCTTCAACCGGAGAGACCAAGTCGCTGTATCAACTGCAGGACGGCCGGATTAGTGGAGGTTCCGATGGCAACAGTATTCCGGACCCCCTCGATCTGCCAAGTCGGGTCGCGGTCTTCATGGCCGGTACACAACCAGCGCAACACTCTTCTACCGCCGCGGCAATGCTCTCCGGTTCAGCAACAGCAATGCCAGCAGGAGCAGGGGGCTCTACGCCGCCTCCGGCTCAGGTTTTGTCTGATTTGTTCGACGCCTTGGCAACATTGCTGGCAGCAGAAGTGGATGCAGCAACCCGAGATCAGCACAATGCGGAGATTGCGAAGGTGAAATATCAGATAACTCAGGCTAAAGCGGACCTGGTAGCAGAGAACGCCAGGATGGCTATAGAACGGGCCAAGTTAGAAGCTCAGGCCTACCGGCTTAGGCTGGATCAGAGTGCCTCAGACGATGTCATGAGGAGGAGATGCCGGTCGCACCTCCCGCTGGGCTATGAACCAAGAAATCTCTTCAACACGCCAGGAGCAGGAACCAGTAACCAGCCGGTGGTAAACCGGACTGAGGCAGCAGTAAACAGGAGCGCCGGTTCAGCCGCGCACGATGAACCCGCCTCATCAGAACAACATTGTGCCACAGTATGTTCCGACACCCCTGGGGCATTACTCCAACCCGTTGGATAACATTGTGGCCGCCGCTTCACGATTGGAAGCCCTCCCAATTGACGACGAGTTGATACGTCTCCAACGTATCTATAATTTTTGATTGTTCCATGCTATTATATTATCAACCTTGGATGTTTTATATGCATTTATATGCTATTTTATATGATTTTTGGGACTAACCTATTAACCCAAAGCCCAGTGCCAGTTTCTGTTTTTACCTTGTTTTAGAATATCGCAGAAAAGGAAAACCAAACGGAGTCTAGTTGACCTGAAACTTCACGGAACTTATTTTTGGATCAGAAGAAGCCCAGAAGACTTGGAGTGCACATTAGGGGATCTACAAGGAGGCCATGAGGCAGGGGGCGCGCCCACCCCCCTAGGGCACGCCCTCCACCCTCGTGGGCCCCTCGTGGGCCCCCTGACGCACTTCTTCCTCCTATATATCTCCATATACCCTAAAACGATCGGGGAGCACAATAGATCGGGAGTTCCGCCGCCAGAAGCCTCCGTAGCCACCGAAAGCCAATCTAGACCTGTTCCGGCACCCTGCCGGAGGGGGCAATCCCTCTCAAGTGGCCATCTTCATCATCTCGGTGCTCTCGATGACGAGGAGGGGGTAGTTCTCCCTCGGGGCTGAGGGTATGTACCAGTAGCTATGTGTTTGATCTCTCTCTCTCTCTCTCGTGTTCTTGAGGTGATACGATCTTGATGTATCGCGAGCTTTGCTATTATATTTGGATCCTATGATGTTTCTTCCCCCCTCTACTCTCTTGTAATGGATTGAGTTTCCCCTTTGAAGTTATCTTATCGGATTGAGTCTTTAAAGATTTGAGAACACTTGATGTATGTCTTGTTGTGCGTATCTGTGGTGACAATGGGATATCACGTGATTTACTTCATGTATGTTTGGTGATCAAATTGCGGGTTCCGCCCATGAACCTATGCATAGGGGTTGGCACATGTTTTCGTCGTGATTCTCTGGTAGAAACTTTGGGGCACTCTTTGAGGTTCTATGTGTTGGTTGAATAGATGAATCTGAGATTGTGTGATGCATATCGTGTAATCATACCCACGGATACTTGAGGTGACATTGGAGTATCTAGGTGACATTAGGGTTTTGGTTGATTTGCGTCTTAAGGTGTTATTCTAGTACGAACTCTAGGGCTGTTTGTGACACTTATAGGAATAGCCCAACGGATTGATTGGAAAGAATAACTTTGAGGTGGTTTCGTACCCTACCATAATCTCTTCGTTTGTTCTCCGCTATTAGTGACTTTGGAGTGACTCTTTGTTCCATGTTGAGGGATAGTTATGTGATCCAATTATGTTATTATTGTTGAGAGGACTTGCACTAGTGAAAGTATGAACCCTAGGCCTTGTTTCCTAGCATAGCAATACCGTTTACGCTCACTTTTATCATTAGTTACCTTGCTGTTTTTATATTTTCAGATTACAAAAACCTTTATCTACCATCCATATACCACTTGTATCACCATCTCTTCGTCGAACTAGTGCACCTATACAATTTGCCATTGTATTGGGTGTGTTGGGGACACAAGAGACTCTTTGTTATTTGGTTGCAGGGTTGCTTGAGAGAGACCATCTTCATCCTACGCCTCCTACGGATTGATAAACCTTAGGTCATCCACTTGAGGGAAATTTGCTACTATCCTACAAACCTCTGCACTTGGAGGCCCAACAACGTCTACAAGAAGAAGGTTGTGTAGTAGACATCACGAGTCACCAGTGGCGATTGAGACACGACGGGCTAGAGAGCTCCTTCAAACAGCTTTAAACCAGCAGCAGGCTTATTCGCATAGTCGCAAGAGGATTCATTCCACCCCCCGTCCAAGTCGGAGCTACAGCAGGCACGTTGAGGATGAACTGGCCGTGTCAAGCAGTGCACGTCACCGTAACTCGCCGCAAGGGCATAACCCGGCAGGTGGTGCTGCTAATGCGTAGGATGTGGTGGATCATGGTCGTGCACGTCGAGAAGCCGAGTTAGCAGCACAGCATGCGGCTCGTCAGCTTACTCCGATTCGTCCTACCGCTTCAGTGGATCCAGGCGTGGTCTTCATTTCTTTAGGGGTTCCATGCCTCACCCCCGCTTTGTGTAATGTACGACTGCCCAAGGATTTTAAAGGCCCTCATAAGGTGCCCAATTACACTGCCGATTTACCCCCTGAGTCATGGGTTGAGAGTTATGAGATGGCGATGGAGATGCTGGATGTGGATGAAGCGGTGTGTGCTAAGTACTTCACCATGATGTTGGAGGGGACAACTCATACTTGGTTAAAGAGCTTACCGGCTAACTCCGTCGGGTCATGGGCTGAGTTAAAACACCGGTTTATCCAGAATTTTAAAGATACTTGTAAGCAGCCTATGTCGATTGTGGACCTGGCCACTTGTGTTCAAGAGGATGGGGAGTCTACAACCCATTGGGTGAAGCGAGTCTCAGCTATTCTGCATTCGTCGGACCGCATCAACGCGGATACAGCAGTTTTGACGTTGGAGGGCAATTGCCGGTTTATGCCATTAAAACTGAAGTTAGGAAGACTCAAATGCCACTGCAAAGACATGTCAACCCTTATGGCTGCTTTGGTAAAATATGTCGATTCATATAGTACCAAAGACCCTGAGTCGGAGGATGACAAAACGGGGAAGGGGAAAAAGAACGGCAATGCCAAGGGGCAGTGACACAATCCGGCAGGTCATGGGAATAATGGTAAGCGCAAAGCAGATAATAGCTTGGACTTTGTGGCTAACACCAACGCCCAGGATAACGGTCAGCGTCGTAAGGGCAAACCGCCTCAGAGGGGCGGAGGGTCAGGCCCCAATCTGAAGCGCCTGTTAAATCAACCTTGTCCAAAGCATGGATCAAAGGAGAAGCCAGCTTCGCATCTTTGGAAGGATTGCTTCATCATGCGAGAGTTCAAAAATTCCAATATGTTTCAATACGACAATGGCCCGCCCGGTGGTTCAGGAGGTGGTTTTCATGGGCTGGGTTACAGAGGCGGCAGCTCCGGTTCAGGATTCCAAGGCCATCAGACCGGACATGGAAATCAAGGTAATCAGGGTAGTCAGGGAGGTTATAATCATCAGGGGAATCGACAGCAGCAGCAGTCGGGTTATCAGAGCAATCCGAAGCAGTTGAATAGTGGGCAGTATCATGTCTTCACTACTAGCTTGTGCAAGCGTGATCAGAAGCTTCACAAAAGGGCCGTGAACTCTGTTGAACCGGCAGTGCCTCAGTATTTGCGCTGGTCTGAACAACCAATTTTATGGAGTCAAGAGGATCACCCACCCCGGGTTGATAATCCGGGTCATCTGGCCTTAGTGGTGGCACCTCAAGTTGGGGGGTGTAAGTTCACCAAGGTGCTTATGGATGGAGGAAGTAGTATCAATATCCTTTACTATGATACCTTCCGCCATATGGGATTGACAGATAAGAATCTTAAACCGTCGAACACCGTTTTTCATGGTGTGGTGCCTGGTAAGTCTGTGTATCCAGTGGGCAAGATAGCCCTAGAGGTGGCTTTTGGAGATGATCATGACTCAAGGTCAGAATGTTGACTTTTGAGGTGGTGAAAATCAAGAGTCCGTATCACGCCCTGTTCGGACGACCGGCTTATGCCAAGTTCATGGCGAGGCCGTGTTATGTTTATCTACAGCTTAACATGTCAGGTCATAAGGGGACCATCACAGTACATGGGAGCAGGAAGATTGCTTTGGAATGTGAAGAGGGTGATGCGGCTTATGCTGAGTCAGTTTGTGCCACAGAGGAGCTGAAGTTTTATAAAGACAATGTTGATCCGGCAGATATGACTTCTCTGAAAAAGCCAACTACAGAGCATGATCCGACGGTGGAATTTAAATCGGCTGCAGATACTAAGATGGTTGCTTTTGTTCCTGGTGATTCATCCAAGCAGTTCAGCATCAGCGCTAACCTAGATCCCAAATAGGAAAGCACGCTCATCGAGTTCATCCGTGAGAACCGGGACATCTTTGCATGGAAGCCTTCTGACATGCAAGGTGTAACGAGGGAACTCGCTGAGCACACACTTAATATAGATCCTAAGTTTAAACCGGTCAGGCAGTTTCTCCGCCGCTTCAACAAAGAAAGGCGTAAGGCTATTGGTGACGAGGTAGCTCGGCTGTTGGCTGCAGGGTTTATCGTGGAGGTGTTTCACCCGGAATGGCTGGCTAATCCGGTGCTGGTACTTAATAAAAACGACACTTGGCATATGTGTGTGGACTACACAGACTTGAACAAAGCCTGTCCAGCTGATCCCTTTGCTCTCCCGCGTATTGACCAGATTATTGATGCTACGGCGGGTTGTGACCGTTTGTGTTTTCTGGATGCCTATTCTGGTTATCATCAGATTAAAATGGCAGTTAAGGACCAGGAGAAGACAACTTTTATAACTCCCTTTGGAGCCTTCTGCTATGTGTCTATGCCTTTCGGCCTCAAGAGTGCCCAAGTGACTTATCAGCGTTGTGTTCAGAATTGTCTTCATAAACATATTGGGCGCAATGTCCACGCTTATGCGGATGATATTATGGTGAAGTCCAGGAAGGAGGAAACATTGATAGATGACTTGAGGGAGACTTTTGACAACCTCCGGGTTTATAAGATGATGCTTAATCCAGACAAATGTGTCTTTGGTGTTCCGGCAGGCAAGCTCTTGGGTTTTCTGGTGTCTAACAGTGGCATTGAGGCTAATCCAGAGAAGATCACAGCTATCACCTCTTTGGCTAAACCGGCATGTATCAATGACGTTCAGCGTCTGGCGGGCCGGATTGCAGCTTTGAGCCGGTTTATCAGTCGTCTTGGGGAGAAGGCTATCCCTTTATATCAGATGCTAAAGAAAACGGATAACTTTGTCTGGAGCGATGCGGCTGATAAAGCGTTTGAGGATTTTAAGAGACAGTTAGCTGAACCGCCAGTCCTTGCGGCTCCGGTCGATAAAGAGCCCTTATTACTATATGTGGCTGCTAACACCCGGGCTGTTAGTGTGGCGATTGTTGTGGAGCGTAAGGAGGCTGGAAAGGAGTATCCGGTTCAACGGCCAGTTTATTACATCAGTGAGGTGCTTATTGAATCAAAGCAGAGGTACCCGCATTGGCAGAAGTTGGTGTATGGAGTTTTCATGGCAATCCGGAAGCTCAAACATTATTTTCAAGGTCGTCCTATCAGAGTGGTTAGTTCAGCCCCTCTGGGAGATATCATCCAAAACAGAGAGGCGGCTGGCCGGATTGCCAAGTGGGCTATTGAGCTTGGACCTCACGGGCTCAAATATACACCTCGCACAGCGATCAAATCTCAAGCACTTGTGGACTTCATCAATGATTGGACAGAGTTGCAGGCACCAGAGGAAAAGCCAGACAACACTTATTGGACTATTCACTTTGATGGGTCCAGGCAATTGGAGGGCTCGGGGGCTGGAGTCATATTAACTTCCCCACGAGGTGACAAGTTTTGTTATGTTCTCCGCTCAATGTTCCCTTGTACTAACAATGCAGCTGAGTATGAGGCCTTACTCCACGGTCTGCGGATGGCTAAGGAGATGAACTTAAGCCGGGTTAAGTGCTTCGGTGACTCGGACCTGGTGGCTCAGCAGGTATCTGGCACTTGGGATTCCAAGGATCCACTCATGGTTGCATATCGCGGGAGGTGGACATAGTGGCTGGTCATTTCAAAGGTTATCAAGTTGACCATATAGACCGGCGAAAGAATGAAGCGGCGGATGCTTTAAGTCGTCTAGGTTCTCAGTGTAAACCGGTGCCACCTAATGTCTTCCTCGACGTACTTCATAATCCGTCGGTCAAGCTACCCACAAAGGAGGAGTTGGCTATTCCTGACCCGGAGGCCCAGTTGGTGGTGGCTTTGCATGTTATACCGGATTGGGCAGTCCCATACCTGGCTTACATGAACTGGGGCGAGTTACCGGAGGATGAAATCTTGGCCCGGCAGGTAATCCGGCGATCCAAGTCAATGACCATTATCAATGGGGAGTTACATCATTACAGCGTGACAAGGGCGATTCAGCGTTGTGTGTCTCCTCAAGAAGGTTGTGAGATTTTGCGTCAGATCCACGAAGGAGATTGTGGTCACCATGTCGATTCAAAGTCCTTGGTGGCTAAGGATTTTCGTCACGGCTTCTACTGGTTGACGGCTCATGCTGATGCTGAGGATTTAGTAAAAAGGTGTGACGGTTGTCAGAAATTTGCACGCCGTGCTCATGTTCCGGCTCAGGAGTTGAGAATGATTCCAATCACTTGGCCGTTTGCAACTTGGGGGCTAGATATGGTTGGACCCTTTAAGAGGTCCAAGGATAAAAAAGACCCACCTGTTGGTGGTGGTTGATAAGTTTACCAAGTGGGTAGAGGCAGAGCCAGTCAGTAAGTGTGATGCAGCCACGGCAGTCCAATTCATCAAAAACGTGATATTCTGGTTTGGTTTTCCACACAGCATTATAACGGATAATGGTACTAATCTGTCCAAGGGTGATATGGAGGAATTTTGTCAACGTGAGCACATCCGGCTTGATGTAGCGTCAGTGGCTCACCCCCAGTCTAATGGTCAAGCAGAGAGGGCAAATCAAGAAATTTTGAGAGGTATTAAACCCCGGCTTCTAGTTCCTTTAAAGCGGACGCCGGGTTGTTGGGTGGAGGAGTTACCTTCCGTATTATGGAGTATCAACACCACACCAAATAGATCTACGGGTTACACGCCTTTCTTCATGGTTTACGGAGCAGAGGCGGTTCTCCCTAATGACATCCGCCATGACTCACCCCGTGTGGCGGCTTACGTTGAAGATAAAAATGAGAAGGCACGTCAAGACTCACTGGACCTGTTAGATGAGGAGCGTGATCTCGAAGCGGCACGGTCGATGATTTATCAACAAGATCTCCGATGTTATCACAGCCGCCGGGTTAAGACCAAAACTTTTCAAGAAGGCGATTTGGTGCTCCGGCTCATCCAGGATCAAACTGATATGCACAAGTTATCCCCACCTTGGGAAGGACCTTTTGTGGTCAGCAAAAACCTGCACAACGGGTCATACTACCTTATCGATGTTCGAGAGCACAAAGACTCACGCAAATCGAAGGAGGAGACCCAGCAGCCATGGAATATAGATCTTCTTCGGCCTTACTATACTTGAGCCACAGGCTCTTCTTATGTACATACTTATGACAATGTATATATTATATAATAAACTGGAGCCTCGGCTAAAGCGGGGCCTCTGTTCTTTTTTACATCATGTGTGGTTCCATGGGGGCTTCTACTTACAAAGCGGAGTTCTATTAACTCGGCCTACAAAGTCACACAGATATAAAGGAAATCACTAGGGGGCTTGGTCGTATTCGAACCATAGCTACACCTCTTGATCGGCTTAAGACCAAAAAGGAAATCACTAGGGGGCTTGGTTGTATTTACACCATAGCTACACCTTTTGATAGGCTTATAAGCCAAAAGGAAGTTATGTGGAACCAAAGAGAGTATGTTGCATAAAGCACAACTCAAACATAGGTAACCACTGAGCATAGCTCAAATATTACTTGGGGGCTCCTTGCTTCTCAAAGAACAACGAGCTTGCACCCTTGTAATAGGCTATCAAGCCAGGCTTGGAAGCCAGGTGTATTCACCTAAAACCCTGGGTTATCCCGCCTTTTTAAGTAAGCCACTCTGTCCAGGTAAACCTGGTATGACCCATTGAACGTTTGACAAGTCAATCTCATAGACCCTGAACTTGTCAAAGTTAAAATGATGATTGGTTAAAGATTGAGGTCCATCTTAAAAGGCTTTGAAAAATGGTTTAACTCAGCGGCCTGGCAGCCCATTAAAAGCCTCGATTTAGGGCCTGGCAGCACATGAAAAGCCTTGCATATTTCTTTTGGATTTGTTGTTTTTAAACAAATTTTGATGAGGGATTTATGAATATTTTTTGATAAACCGGTGTTTATTACAACCCGGCATGGCTTTCAACGCTCAGTTGTCAATACATGATCAATTCTGAACCGGTAGTAAGTTGCTCCGGTCTGGTTTTGACTCAAGGTCACCAGCATTATTCGAACAAACCGGTGGTTATCATAACCCGGTATGGTTTTTATATGAACCGACAAGAGGGAAAGGAGTCATCAATACTCCAGATTGGTGTTTTTACCCTTACTATACCAACAATTGGTCAGCCAACGAGATATATCACAGGTATCATCTATTTTATATCTGGTTATTACAATCTTGGTTCTCTATCCAAGTTATGTATATATTTTTTGGGGGGGGATTATGACCCGTCCAGTGGTAAACCACTAGGACACTTTCAAGCTTTTATATGCAGGAACAAAAGCCATAATGGACTATGCATATAATAGCTCTCAAAGGCATGGCAAGTTCTCGGTAACAAGCAAAACAAACATGCTCGATGGCATGACAGATAAAGTGTTCACGCTATCCTATTACAAGGCGCTTTAAGCAGCCCAAATTGAATAATTGTTTTAAAAGGAGTGGCAGACTGCAACTGATAAACCGGCCTTCGGTTTATGATTCCTCATCTGGACGACTTGAAGGTTGAGGGTCATCTTGAGCGGTCGCATTCTCCTCATCTCTACCCAGTCGCTGGAAATCAATCATTGACCAATCGATTCCAGTTAAGGCTTGAAAAACGACTTCTTCATGAATAAGGTTGGAAGGGTCAATGTTAGGAGCGTAAGTATGCTTACGGATTGGCGGAACAAGATCTTCTACATTATGAATCAGCGCAGGCTGTCTTTTCACCTCAACATCGTAAACCGGTTGAAAATGAGATAGATCTATGTCATCCGCCAATTTGCTTGCTATAGGCCGCATCTCCTTTGTCAGCCTTCGGAGATCGTCATTATTGAAATCTGAACCATCTTCCTTCACACCAAGATAGCCTTTGATGATATCTGTCGGTTCAAGATCTGGAATCCACGCCTTGGCCCGGATTAGCGCGGTCAGGGCACCTAGCCTTGCGGCTGATCTCTTCAGTTCATCCAACCGGGCATGCAGCATGGCCAGCTTTTCGATGGTTTCTTTTATCAGCGTTGGAGGAGGCTTGTTATAAGCTGCCGTGCAAATCGCTCGCTGGGATCCAGAATACAGCTGTTCTATCAAAGTATAGGCCGCTTTAAGCTTCATCTGCATGTCGGAGCCCAGATGAGTAATGCGGGTTCCTGTCATGGTACAATATCAGTAAACCGGTTATTGATAAGATATTATGAATTCGAAAAACTTCATGAGAGGGTACTCACCAAACACAGCAGAAGTCATAGCATTAATCTGCCGTTTTAAACCGGCCAGTTCTTCAACCACCGGCTTTAGGGCTGCCTCTGCGTCTTCGGCCTTCTTTGTTAAACCAGCCTTCTCTGTCTCCCAGTCTGCATGCTCTCTGTTAAAGGTTTCTTTCAGTTTCTCCATGGATGCTAAGGCATTTGTCAACTCTTCCTTGGCCTTGGAAGCCTCTGCTTGCTGAGATTTAACGTTCTCCTGAAGGTCAGCGGTTTGAGCATCCCTCTTACTCAGCTTGGCCTACAAAGGCAAGATATATCATCCATGGGCTATATTTGAAGTACCAAGCGTATAACAAGTTATGCACTTTGTACTTGGGGGCTAATGCCTATTTGCTCTATCATCCAAATTTTTTGCAAGTCTCAAGTACAATGCAAGCATTATCCTTGACACTTGGGGGCTGATGTACATTTGTTCAAGTCGGAGCATTGATTAAAGACCCAGTTTACCTTGGAAAGATAAACCGGCCCTTGGGGGCTACACAGATGAAAGCTACAGGAATACAACGATAAAGTACCGGTTTATTTCAAAGGGTCACCTAACATATGGAGGATAAGCATGCAAGGGTTGAGATATTACAAAGTCCCGATTTATGATTGCTACCATAAACCGGCCCTTGGGGGCTACTGGAGTTGATATTTGCAAGTGGACTTAAGAAAGGAAAAGTTATGTCATTACCTCATAGCGCTCTTTCATTAGATTCACCAAACCGGCTTCATAATCACGGTTTGTGTGCAGACGGTTCAGAAAGCCAGAGTGGAGTTCTTCAGCACTCAAGTGGGCATAGCTTGATAGATCGGTGATCCACTTTCCTTTTTCCATGGCAGCACGTTCTTCTTTGGCACTATGTTTCGCCAATACGACAGGGTTGCCAGGAGAAGTATAACCAACACCAGTGATGACAACATCATCTGCCTTATTACCAGTAGTCTGTGTTGGAGTTGTGGGGATATCAGTAGCCTTCGCTGGACTGGGTGGACCATCATCATTATGGATCGGGCTCGTCGGTTTGTCAGCAAGGTCTACTATTTCAACTTCTGTTTGCTTGTTCAAATCATGATCTGGAGGGGGTGGTTCATGAACAACAGTGTCTACATGGGGACCTTCCGGTTCAGTGGTTTGCTCCGGTTCAATAACCACATGGTCTTCAGGCGGGTTATTCGCTCGAACCTTTTTACTGGGTCTGGCTTTGGCTCTAAACAGAACAAGATGCAAAGGTTAGCATAGCATATAAAGTATGAAACATCAAAAGAAGGGGTTGAAGTACTTACCCAGCTACGGTTTTGAGAGGAGGGAGTTGGGTCGCTGTTGACTCGCCAGAGGATGAAGGAGGTGTCACCTGATAATTCGAATCAGACAGATTAAGAGGTTGTCGGAAATAGCCTGCCTTGGGATAAGAAGTGTCAGAAGTGGGTGAGACCTTAGATCGGCATTTCCGAACCGGGGTGTCCGGTAAACCGGTCGAAGTAACCTTTTGGCCGTTGTGCCGGGTTGTGCCGCGAGCCTCGTTCTGCTGCTTATTCAAAATAAATGTTGGATCCAAGTGAGCAAGAGGATGAGAAAATCTTACTTTCCGGACTGCTTGACGGATTTCTTGTGTTGGCAGAGAGTCTGAGCCGGAGGAAAGGATAATTACCTCTGCATCGTCAGCTTGGCTGCCTTCAACGTCCTCCTGATAAGTATCATTGTTAATGAGATACATGAAAATTGAACCAAGTGAATCAAGTTCTACCTCTACTTACGGTTCATCTGGGTCGTCATCAAGCTCGAAACCGATGGGTTCAGGTGCTTTTCTCTTTGTGGTCTTCTTGACGGCTTTCGTCTTAGGACGAGAAGGCTTCGCTGCTTTCTCTTGAGGTTTCTTTTTCCAGAAAGGATTGTCACCCTGATTAAACATGAGTAGAGGGTATTCAAATATTGCACAGTTGAAAAATATCAGGTGTAAAGCGGAAGCACAAACAATACTTACAGCGGGCGGTTTGTTTTACGTATAAAAGGGGCTTAACCTGGTCTTGCTGCACACAACTTCCGATTCATTCAATATTTTCTGAACAGATTCAGTGACTTCTTCATCTGTTAGCTGAATATTGATATGGCGTTGGGAGTCTTCTACGTCACCAGTATACTCACACATTAAACCGGAGCAGCGACTTAACGGCAAAATACTCCAGGAAATCCAACAGCGGACGAAGTCCACGCCTATTAAACCGTTGGCCAAGAAGGCTCTTAGCTTGGCGAGTTGGGGTGCGTACGAGGCCCATTCCTGGGCACTTATTCGTTGCGGAAGTGGATGATTATTGGCGAGCCAGTGTGCACGATAACCCGGCAGAGGGTTCTCCTCTTCGGGAGAGGTGTCTCTGCAATAGAACCAAGTTTGGTTCCACTCCTTTGGGTGATTGTGGAGTTTGGCATGAGGAAACTCAACTTCTTTCCTTTTCTGAATGGAGACGCCGCCAAGTTCAGTATTGGGACCGTCTACGAATTCAGTGCACCGGTTTAGATGGAAGAAATCCCGGAACAGCTCGACAGTTGGTTCTTCTTGTATATACACTTCACAAAAACTTGAAAGTTGCATATATTGGATACCGAGTTGGGTCCAATATCTTGAGGGTGGAGTTGAAAGCTGGCAAGCACATCCCGAAAAAACTTCGATCCGGGCGGTTTAAAGCCACGACCTATGTGATCAACAAACACCACTACTTCACCCTGCTTAGGGGTGGGAGGATTTTCCGGCCCAGGAACTCACCACCGGATCTCATTCTTCTTCGGTAAGGTGCCAATCTTGACCATTCCGTTGAGTTGCTCCTTAGTAACCTGGGAGGGGACCCAGTTGCAGGAATAAAATTGCTTGGCCATTGCAAGTGAAAAGCTGGAAGGAAAATAATGCCGGTTTATGATTCACTAATGGTGATGCATAAGGTATAATAAGGAACACGAATCCAAGTATGTACAAATTGGTAAACCGATGATAGGGTATTTATGATGAGGAATGAACAGGGGCAAAGGTATATACATATTGTTAAATCGGAGTATAAATAAATTGGCGGTTTAAAAGGGGACTACTGGTACCTGCCGGATTATCATACTTCAAAGAGTTAAACCGCCTATATTGGTGGAAAGGGTACAGATCTAAATATACCTAAGTGAGGGAAACATGTTTCATAGGATTACATTGAAATTTTGGATCTACCATAAGTCAGGAAAAGGAAAAATATTGAGACTTAAAAGTTTGGTCCCAAAGCAGTTCACAAAAGGTCCAGATTAAGTTACAATGTATTTAAGGTTTGGATCAAATGGCTGAGATAAGGAGTTCCATAGCTACTATGCGGAACACATCAAGATCAAGCTTTGCTATCTACGGGTTGACGAAGAACACGAGGGGAGCGACATGAACCCGCATGAACCCTAACGGATCTACACAGGAAAGAGGAGAGGCTTACAGCAGCGGTTGAGGTAGCGGAGGTGTGCCGCATCTTTTTGATGCAACCAGGTCGATGCAGCAGCCAGCGGAGATGCAGAGGCGAAGCTCGACGACGGCGGCGGCGCTCGAGTGCAGGGGCGTCGCGAGAAGGAAGAAGAAGCGAGGGGACGAAGGGGGAAAAAGAAAATTACCCTTGGTTCTATTTATAAGGTAAAGGGAGAGGTGGCAGGCGTGAGAATCAAGGAGCCCGAAAGTTGGATATATGACAGAGCGGTCGTCTCGATTGTCGGAGGCTCATTAACTGAAGGAGAGATGTATAATTTTTATATAACAAGTGATGTCATGGCAATTTATCATGATCCTGGAGGATGATGTCACGGCGGTTTACAAGATCTATGCAAAGGTGCCCGGGCAAGAATTTTTCTAAGTGTTGAAGATTGACATGAACAAGTTCAAATCAATCTGGGGCCTAATGTTGGGGATATTACTACTGGATGTAAACCGGCTAGGAGTAGCCGGGTTAACTCTGTGAAGATTAGAAGCCCATAAAGACATAAGGATGGTGGCGCTTTACGAAGGCCCAAGGCCCAAAGACGGGTTAAGGCCTGTAGATGTAAACTGACTTTCTCATGTAACTTGCATTATAAGATAGGAAGGATAGAGACCGAGTCAGACATGTTTATGATCCGGCTTCGGGACTCTGTAAACCGGCGGGCGTCAACCTGTGTATATAAAGGGATGACCCGGCAGCGGTTTAGGGACAACACACAACAACTCGAGAGCCAAGCAAAGCGGATTCGCTCCTTGGTCATCGAAACCCCAGCAATACCAACACAACTAGACGTAGGCTTTTACCTTCATCGAAGGGGCCGAACTAGTATAAAACTCTCGTGTCCCTTGTCCGGTTTAACCCCTTTAAGCTAACCCGTAGCGATGGCTCCACGACTAAGTACTTTCACGAGGACATCTGCCATGACAAAACCACGACACCTTCCTTTTGTTGAGAGATAATAATTCGGCAGTAATTGTCTGCTGCCAATCTTTCCAATCCACCCTTTTCTTGCAATCAGTGAGCGTGTTAGGCTCAGGGTCAAGATCTATGATTGAGGCAATTTTCGTAGCAAAGTTAATGTCGACAATCGTTGTTGCTTGGTTGAGGGACTCTCCCGTATAAATATAATTTATGGCCATTTCGTCATGGGGCGCATCCAGCGCAAACACTTGCTCTACCAAATTTCCCATTATGGGAGCAAGGTCCTTTAGATTTCCCGCGCCGATGGGTGCGCACACATCTCCGCTAGGTGTTTCCCCCATGGGAAAGTTTAAGTCCAGAATTTCGTGCACTGAATTTTCCGTACTTGTGCCGGGTCTCGACTGGCTCCCCGTTTCACTTTGGGGTACTTTGGCGACAGGCTGTAATAAATCTCTCTTATCCTTTTTTGTCGGGCGTCCCCGAGTACTTTGGATTTGAGAAGTCAGATCTCTCGTCCTTTTAGGCCTTTGGACGGGAGTGGTATACCATCATTTTTCTTTAGTATTTCAACCCTTTCCGGTGCATTGCACATGTGCACATGTGATTTTGTCATAGTCTTTAAGTCACTAAAGTGGTCAGGCAGTTGATTTGCTAATGACTGCAAATCTATTATCTTTTGGACTTCTCTCTTAGTCTCAACAGTGCGTGGGTCATGAGCATGGATTCCCGTGGCTTGCCACATGATTTCTCGAATTTTAGCATCAAGGGGTTGATTCTCTCCCCCTAAAGTCGGGAAAAAAATCCTTGTCAAAAATGCAATCAACAAAACGAGTCGTGTGACAGTCACCTGTCATGGGGTCCAGATACCTGATTATGGACACAGTCTCATAACCAACGTATATCCCCGACTTACGGAGCGGGCCCATCGCCGATCGCCGAGGTGGTGGTATTGGTACATATACCTGGCAACCGAACCTACAAAGGTGGGAAATTTTCGGTGCCGACCCTTGCGCAAGCTGAACAGGAGAGTGGATGTTGTAGGCCGATGGTCTAAAGTTGATGAGATTGACCGCGTGTAACACTGCGTGGCCCCAACATGTAGTTGGTAAATTACAACCCTGAAGGAGCAGTCGGGCAATGAATTTAATTCTTTTAATCAATGCCTCGGCAAGTCCATTTTGTGTATGAACATGCGGTACCGAGTGCTCAACTTTGATTCCCATTGCCATGCAATAATCATCGAATGCCTTTGAAGTAAATTCTCCGGCATTGTCCATTCGAATAGACTTAAAACAATAATCAAGGAAATTATTCCTCATTTTTATGATCTGAGAGATCAACTTTGCAAAGCCATGGTTCCATGTTGACAGCAGGCAAACATTGGACCATTTAGAGGAAGCGTCAATGAGCACCATGAAGTACCAAAATGGCCCCGTGAGGGGCTGAATTGGACCACATATGTCCCCTTGGATACGTTCCAAGAATGCGGGGATTTCATCCCTCACCTTGAGGGGTGATGGCCTAATGACTAACTTCCCCTTAGCGCATGCGAAGCACACGAAATCATCGGGATTCAGGAAGTTCTTCACGTTAACATTATGACCATGTGGGTTGTTTATTATATTTCTCATCATCCTAAGTCCGGGGTGGCCTAACCTATCATGCCAGAGGCAGAAGAGTTCAGAGCTTCTAAAAATGGTCTTGAGGATAGTGTACACGGGCGGTGCTACTATTTTAGTGTAGTATAGCCCTGTGTCGAACGAAGGAAGCCTTTTGATAACATGTTTACCATTTGCATCCTGCTTTGTGATGAGTAGGCACTCCTTGTCGTTCTCATCATCGGTCTCAACATGAAAACCATTGGCGCGGATGTCTCTAAAGCTCAAAAGAGTACGGGTCGACTCCGGGTACAACAACACATCATTAACGATCAAAGTTGTTCCCATAGTAAGTATAATAGTGGCTCGTCCGGAGCCAACTATGTGCGAACCACAGCCGGCGATTGTCATAATACTTCCTTGAGAATTTTGTAATAGACTCAAAGTACTTAGTTTCTCGCAAAATGGTATGTGTAGTTGCGCTATCGGCAAGGCACATTTCCTCCATTCGGGCGCCACACGCGTTCTAAAATATGACATATAATTAATGTAATGAGGAAGACGCTACATAAATAATAAATGCACACATTCCAGAACATAACATACTATCATGTATAAATAATGGAATAAATGAATAAATGTCATCCAATCGCCAAAGTAAAGAATAAGTTTATGCTCTCATAGATCTTACAACCAAATCGAATTTATTCGAATTACTGTATCAAATCATGGAATCATGATAACCAAAGAGGTATGCTAAGTAGACTCATTGAAGAAGCCATTGACTTCAGCCGCAATCTCCATACTAGTGAGCTGATCCTCCTTAGACATCATCTTGGAGGCAGCATCAACATCTAGTTGTGGCACCGCCGAGGCGACCATGTGGTCAACCTCCATGGCAACGTTGGCGTAACTAGAGACCGCCAAAGCTACCGCGGTGGGCACCACAGGGATCGCCTCTATGGGCGCAGCAGGGGGCGTAGAGATCATCACGGGTGCCGCCATGGGCACCAGTGGTGCTCCCTCCTGAACCAAGGCGAGGTGGGTCTCACGCGCCTTCCGAGACTTGTATGCATCAACGACCTCCTGTGGTGCGCGACACTGGCTGGAGAAATGCTCTACCGAGCCACACCGGAAGCAGTCTTGAGGCCTTTGCCCCCCTTGCACGGCTTTTGCTGCTTAGCCGGGGCGGAGGGTTGAGGGCCCTTTTTCTTGCCCTTGCGGCCCCTCTTCTTCTGTTGAGGCTTGCGGACTTTGAGAGCATTCACCTCCTGGCGAGAACTCCCCCCAAGTGGTTGCGCGACAAAGTTCTTTTTCAGAACCTCGTCCTGCGCCTCTGCCACCTAGAGGACGTCAATCAACTCTGAATACCTCGTGTAGTTGCCCTGGCGGTAGTTCCGTGCGGACAAGACCGCGTCAGGGTGGAAAGTGGATAGAGTTTTCTCAATCTTCTAGGTGTCGATAATCTCAGTACCACACAACCGAAGAGTCATACAAATTCGGTGCAGAGCCGAATTGTACTCCCTAACCGTCTTGAAGTCTGCAAACCTCAGACGAATCCACTATGCCTCTGCACATGGCTTCACAGTGTACTTCAGCCGCTCAAACCGCTGCTTAAGAGCGGTCCAAAGGCCAGAAGCACTCCGCTCAGCCATATACTCGTCTTTCAGAGTAGGTGACAGGTGATGACAGAGAAAATGCAGAGCCTGCGCATTCTCAGTTTCGAACTTGGCATCAGTGGGGGCCAGCTGGGTCCCCTTACGGATCGCCCTCGGGAGGGTTTTGCCCTGGAGAAAGATCTCACAGTCCGAGGCCCATGACAGGTAGTTCAGCCCCGTCTGGGCCAACTCAGCAAACTCCTTGTTGACAATTCTGGCCATCTGCGATTTATGCAAAAATCATGAGATTACAACATGTAATCTTTTGCACAAATGCGATGTTGATAAACTTATTCAATAAAAATGACGTTCCATTATTTAAAACATGTTCTTATATGACTTACTTAATGATTAAGAGTGGTAAACAATTAATCTACAGTAGTAAAATCATACAATAAAAACATGTTTACAAAATATAGCATGTTAAGCACATTTCTTACGTGAAAACTAGCCCAAAAATTGAATTCCCGAGACATTTTAAGCCTAAATATGCGTTTTTCAGCGGAAACAGATAGTTCCAGGGACTTATACACAAAATATTACAGCAGGAATATAGTGTGCATAAATATACAGTACTGTGGGGGCTAAAACGCAAATTTCCACGTTGCAGCCGGCGCCAACTAGGCCCTCGTTTTTTTATGCGAGTGCCCCACCCCACGGCCGTGGCCCATCCGGGCCCAGCAGCCAGCGCCTGGCCGGCCCACCCGGCCCACACCCGAGTGGAGGGGCGCGCTAGGGTTTCTAGCGCCCGAGTGAGCAGGGCGGCGGCGGCGGCCATGCGGCAGTGGCGGCCAGCACAACACGCGGTGGCGGCGACTGCAGCCACGGCTCGCGGCGGCGGCTACGGCCACGGCTCCCGGTGGCTGCGGCCACGGCACAACGTGAGTCGGACGCAAGGGCCATCGTGGCGCGACAGTCGACCCTGCGCCAGCACGCGCGCTCGCGATGGCTCGAGTCCGGGCAACGACAGTTGGCCGTACGGCGTGAGTCGCGGCAGGCGCAACAAGCGGTGCGCCGGCCGGGCCGGCCAACGGCGCGAGTGGCCAGCGGCCCGGGGCGGCGAGGGACCCGCAGCACGCGGCGTCAGCAGGACGCGACGGTGGCGGCCACAGCATGGTGCCGGCGACCAGCAGGGTCGCTGATGGAGCACAGGCATGACGTACGTCTCGGGATTCGGGTCTTCGTCGTGTTCATCCGGAACTTCGACGGCGCGTGGCACATCAGGTGCTATGCGGCGGTACCGTGCTCATCTGGGTCACGATCTGTATCGACTCCCGTATGGTGTAGTCAGCAAGTCCCTTTGGATCCAAGAACATCGACATTGGTCGGCGACATATTCGTCAGCCAGTTATTGGAAGGGAAATCCACACCATAGGTAGATTAAATCTGAAAAGTAAACTAATCGCAAAAACGAAATCGTGATGACAAGAGGAATCCATTTTTGCAAGAAGAGAGATTGGATCTTATACCTCCGCTGGATCGACGAAAGCCTGCGTGATGCAGGCTTGACCAAGCTTGACGGGGGGTTGATGAAGCGAAGCGTGCTGATAACGTGTTCCGCAACTCCGCCGGCGAGTCCAGTCCGAAGTTGCGGAGTAAGAGCGAGCGTCGTAGACGAAGTAGTCGAACACGCAAAAGTAGATGAACATAGAGAAATATGAAGAAGACTATTTTTATTAATCAATGATCAACCATTATAATGATTGCTCATCATCTCTTTATATAAGGAGAGGGGTCAAGAGATAAATACCCACTTAACATAAAGCACGGAAACAGAAAATGCTAGCCCGTGCGATACGCATGCGGCCGCCGCCACCTCGAGGTGGCCTGGTTTCCCAACATAACCCACCCGATGGGGCAGCAAGAGCCGCTGGTTCCTATTCGACGCCTTAAGCGCCCGCTACAGTTGTTTCTACTAACGGGCGCATGCCCCCCCCCCCCCTTGTCACATTGGGCTGGCCCATTTTCGATTTTTTTTTGTTTTCTAAACAGCAAAAACTCCACGAGAGCTGGGTTTCGAACCGTGACGGACGACTTTCGAGCGCGACGCGACAACCACCAGGGCAATTCAGTTGGCATGATTACGTACAGGTTTTCTTTCTTCTTCTTTTCTTTTCTTTTTTTCTTTTTTCAAATTCTTGAAACTTTTCTTTCTTCATGAGTTTTTCCTCTACAAAATCAATGGAGTTTTTCTCGAATTTGATGAGTTTGTGAAAAACTCGATGAACTTTTTTCAAATCAGATGAACCATTTAAAAATTCGATGAACTTTTATCAAATTCGATGAACTTATTTTGAAATTTGGTGAACTTTTTTCAAAACCAATGAACTTTTTTCAAAATCGATGAACTTTTTTCAAAACCATTGAACTTTTTTCTAATTCGGCGAACCTTTTTTCTAATCCGATGAACTTTTTTCAAATCCGATGAACTTTTTTTCAAATCGGATGAACCATTTAAAAATTCGATGAACTTTTTATCAAATTCGATGAATTTATTTTGAAATTTGGTGAACTTTATTTGAAAACCGATGGACTTTTTCTCAAATTCTATGAACTTTTTTCAAGTTCGGTGAACTATTTTCAATATCAATGAACTTTTTTCTTGAAAATCAATGAACTTTTCTTGAAAATCGATGAACTTTTTTTGGATTCAGTGAATTATTTTCAAATTCGGTGAACTATTTTCGAATTCGATGAACTTTTTCTAAAACTCTATGAACTTTTTTTAAGTTCGGTGAACTATTTTCGATATCAATGAACTTTTTTCTTGAAAATCGATGAACTTTTCTTGAAAATCGATGAACTTTTTTCGAATTCAGTGAACTATTTTCGAATTCGGTGAACTATTTTTGAATTCAATGAAGATTTTCTCAAAATCAATAGACTTTTTTAAAATTCAATGAACTTTTTTCAAAGGACAAGAGTACATACTGTAATAAAATAGTTTGTTTTTTCCAAGAAAATCAATACACACTGTAGCATTGTTCGAGTGAAGAAAAAAGAAGTGATCCAGCGGGAGCCAAGGATCGAGCTGGTAGCTATCGAGCGAGCTGCAGGAGCGAACGATCGAGCGGGCAGCTAGCGAGCCAGCCGCGACAGGCAACGAGCGTTGCTGGGCCAGGCCCATGCGAGCGACGCGCGGGCGCTGCGATCGCTAACGAGCGCCAAAGGCGCCAAGGAGGAGGTCTCACAAGCGCCAGCTGCCAGAACCGGCGCTTAAAGCACCGTATGGGGGCCCTCACGTGTGGGTTAAGAGGGCCGTGGCCCATTAAGTGTTTTTCGCTCCCTTGTCGGCTTTCTTCTGCTTGGTCTCTCGCTCACTCTGGAAGCCAGGCTGGTTAAACTTGCTACGGGTTGATGGTTGGTTGTTTACTGATAGACCGACTGACTGGTTGCTGACTTTTGAAAAAAAAGTTCACGAAAAATATTAATATGAAAAAGTTCATAAATTTCCAAAAAAATCATCAACAAAAGTTTTATGATTTTGAAAAAAGATCATGAACTTGAAAAAAAGTTCATTAATTCAGAAAAGTATATAAACTTGAAAAAGGTTCATGAATTTGAAAAAAAGTTCATAAATTAGAATAAATAGGAAATGTAAAATTTTCAAAGATTTTCAAAAAATGTTTTTATTTTTTAAAATTCTTTAGTTTGAATTTTTATAGTAATTTGGAAAAGGTATTCTAATTTGGAGTTTTCATAAATTTAAAATAGTCACAAATTTGAGAAAAGCTCTTGAATTTAAAAATGAATAGTTGAAAAAGGTTTGAAATTTGGAAATTTTCAAGAATTTTAAAAGATTGCAAATTTTGAAAATAAGTTCATGAATTTTGAAAGAGTTCACGGAATTTAAGAAAATTTCATGAGTTAGAAAAACAAATCAAAATTCAAAAAGTTCACGTATTCTGAAAAAAGAAAAAGAGAAGCAAGCTCATCCTAGAAAAAAACTAGGAAAAAATTGCCCCCCCATCCAAAAAAATGGTGCAGCTTTCTGGAAGGATTCCAAAATTGCTGAGAGAATACACAACATCGACCAATCGAACTAGTAAACAGGATGTGGTGCATACACTGAAAAAGGGAAAAAAAGAAGCTAAATGGGGGCTGAACCCAAGGACAAACGTGGGTTGTACGTCGGCTTGCTAAATCAACTGTAACAGACGCTTAAGGCGCCGTATAAGGTTTGGGATTATTTTCCTGCCCTTGTGCCACTTAAATCATGAGGATTCCCTAACAAAAACTTAAATCATGAGGAAAAATTGTTAAATATGTTCTCGACTTCTATAATATACATGACTATTGTCGTGGAATTGTCACGGCAGATGTCCTCTTGCAAGGACTTGATCGTGGAGCCATCGCAACTAGGAAGCTTAAAGGGGTTAATCGGGACAAAGGACACGCGAGGTTTATACTAGTTCAGCCCCTTACGGTGAAGGAAGGCCTACGTCTAGTTGGGTTGGAATTGCTTGAGGTTTCGATGACCAGGGAGCGAGATACGCTATGCCCGGTTCTCGATCTCTTGTTTCTTCTGTCCCTAAGCCGCCAGCAGGTCGTCCCCTTATATACACGGGTTGACGCCCTACGGCTTACAGAGTCCTGGCCGGCTCATAAACAGTGTCCGGCTCGGTGACTAGTTATTTCTACTTTACAATACAAGTCGCGCCCTCATGGCGGTTTATCACCATGGGCCATAAATCGTCTGTGGGCCACTAGACCCTTTACTGAACCGCCATCTTCACATCTTGGTCTTGGGCTTCAGATGGGCTTCTCTTTGTGTAACCCGGCCCCTCCTGGGCGGCTTACGTAAATAGTTATATCCCCAACATTAGGCCCCAAATTGATTTGAACCGGTTCATGTCAATCTTTAAAAACCTTATAAGCTAGCCCTTTAGTCCTCTGTTTTGCGCGGAAATTCTAACCCGCCATGACGTCATCATCTAGATCCGGGTCAAATCTCTGTGACGTCATCTTCAATAAAATTCATATTTTATTCCGCCATATCCTCCAACGAATCTTTGCCTTTACTGACCATCCCAAGAATCGAGGCGTCAGGGCCGCTGGATAATGATGCTTTGGTCTCCTCGTTTCTCGCGCCGTCTTGGTCGGCCCCTCCTTATAAATAGATGCAACCTAGGCCTTCTCCATTTCCTTCAGTCATCTTCCTCCTCACACTTCTTCCTTTGCTGCTCAAGCTCCGCCACCGCCGCCGTCGAACCCCTCGTCTTCACCGACTCAGGCCGCTGCATCACCCTGATTTCGACCAGAAAATGACGGCGACCCTCTGCAGCTCTTCCGCATCTGTGAGTTCCTCTTTTCCCCTTTCTCAGATCTGCCTTGACATCGTCTTGAGTTCGTCGGTGTTCATCACCGCCCGACGCAGATCTCCATTAGTTTCACCTCCAATGCTTTGATTTAGATTATAGAAACAACATAGAACTGCTGCGGAAAATATTTGTACTTATCCTGTATAAGAACAGATCTCATTTCCCTTGTTTTGGAAACCCTCCGCGAGTATATGAACTTCTCTGTACTGTTTTTAGGTCTAGAAATATTTTCTTTCTCAGATCCTTGTTTGATCCAAAATAATGATTGCAACTTGTGAAACCTGTTTGTTCCATACTTAACCAAAAAACCGCATCTGTTGACTCTGCTTCAGCCATAATAATTCATGTGACCGGTTTAAAATAATACCGGTTGTCAGCACCGCTTGCTTATGGCGACTTAAGAAAACCTTAATCATCTTTAGTACCTGCAGCTGCTAATCATTATCACATAGTTACCTGTATGTCATTAGGCCCTTTCTTAAGCCGCCATCTCAGATAACCCAATAATGCTTATTCTCCGGGTTATAATGAACCGGAAATTTTCCTTTATCTTGTTGTAGGCTTCAATTTACCCAATGGCACCCAAAGCTGTTAAGCCTCCGATTACCTGCAACTGGGTCCCATCCGTTGTTACAGAGAGCAAACTGTCCGAGTTTGTAAAGTATGGCCATCTACCCAAGAAGGATGTCATGTCTTATCGCGCTCCTGACCCGTCTGAAGAGAAACCTCAACCCAAGGAAGGGGAGGTGATCATTTTCACCGATCACATGAGCCGGGGATTTGCTCCTCCCGGTTCAAAATTCTTTAGAGACGTTTTGCACTTCTTTGACTTAAGACCTCAAGACATCGGGCCCAATTCGGTGTCAAATATCTGCAACTTTCAAGTTTTCTGTGAGGTCTACCTTGGAGAAGAACCCAGCCTACTTTTGTTCAGGGAGTTGTTCTATTTGAACCGGTAGAATGAACGCGCCAACGGACCCAGTCTAGAACTTGGTGGCATCTCAATTCAGCAACGAAGAGACTGCCTTTTCCCTTATGCTGAACTGCCGAGTCATCCGAAGGACTGGAACCAAACGTGGTTCTACTGCCAGGACACTTCTCCGGCTGGTGAAAACCCGTTGCCCGGCTTCCGTGCATTGCGCCTTGAACCTACTCACCCGCTGCCGGATAAGTTGACAGCTACTGAACGTCTGCCACTCACCCCCAAGATCAAGAAGATAAAAGCTCTTTTAGGGAACGGCTTAGATGGCATTGACCTGGTCCGAGTCTGGGTTGCTTGGAGAATAATTCCGTTAAGCCGCCGCCCCGGCTTAATGTGTAATTATTCAGGCGAGAAAGATGACCCTCGGCGTCATAGCCCTGACGACTTACCCGATGACGTAGTGGAAGCTACAACTCAGTCCTTGTTAAAGGAGGGCACAGTGAATAGTAACGCCTTCGGCTTACTACCTTTTTGCCAGAAGAACCCGACCCCTGCAGTAAGTTTCCAGCCGTCGGTTTATTATTATTTTTTATCCTGTTAGGCAGTATTCTTATGCATAACTCGTTATAACCTTTTACAGGCAAATGATAACTTCTGGAAAACCCAATATGATCATGAGGCAGCCAAGAAAGCCAGGGCGGCCAAGAGAGCCGAAAAGAAAACCACCAAGCCCACCACCTCAAGGAAGAGGAAGCCAAGTGCCTCTGAGCTGTTTCAGCTTGATGATACTGATGATAATGAGGAAGAGGTAACCTTTGAATTTCCCTTTCTCCTTTATCACTACCTTACTGATACTAACCTTCTTTCAGGAAGACACAGGCAACAGCCAACCCGTCGAGGGAGAGGTAATTATAATCTCCTCCGACTCCGAGCTTCAGCCGCGTCAGAAAATTCGAAGAGTAACCCGGAAAGTAAGATTTTCACTTCCTTTGGCTTACCAAGATCCTGACTTTCTTTTGAAGCGGCAGATTTATGAGAGCCGGAGGCAGACCCGGACCAGCAAAGACGCGGAACTCTCCTCCGGCTTACCTGATGTGACCAGGAAACGCCAGACCGAGGTTACCTCCGATTCACACCTTCTTTTTCTTTTGGCGGGTTTCATTTGTTATCCTCTCAATTTTTTTTGACTCCAATTATCAGGATATTTCACCTTCCTCCGATGAGTCTATGCAGTCCAACATGCCAGCCTTCAAAACTGCTCCCGGATAATATAAACTTGTTGTACCTCATGCCTTTATTTTACTCATACTTTTCGTATTTAATCTGTCTACTTTTTCTGCAATGTGCAAGTAAAACCCAGCAAAAGGGCAAAGAAGAATAAGCCGCCCCAAGAGCCGGTTGTGACTGAACCAGAGCTGGGTACAGCTGCTCCTGATGCTCCTGCTCACGAGCCACCGCCTCAACCATCTGATGACGCTCCTATATCTTCCTCTGACCCGCCTACTGAGCAAATCTTCAACAAGTCTGGTAACCCGGAGGCTCCTAGCCCCGCCAAAGCAAGTGATCCAGAAGTTGAGATCCTCAAAACTCAGTTTGTTGAACCGGCACAGCCATCTGTACTTGCCAAGTGTTCTAAAGAGGAGTTGGTAGAACGCCGAAAGACCAAGCTGGACGTCACTGACTATACTCATTTGAGTATCGGAGAGATCGTCTCCGGCTATATCAATCAAGTACATAGCAGCCGTGACCTGGAAATTGACATGGTGAAGCAGATACAGCAGAAATCTGAGGTATGACTTATGCTAGCCTTCTGTAACCATACTTACTGTACCATCCCCCAAGTCTATTGCTTATAAGCAAATATGCTGTAGACTTTTGAAAATTGCCTAGCACTGCTTATCCGGCTTAGGAAAAAGACTTTTAACCCGGTAACATTTGCGATACACATTAGCCCCCAAGTGCTAAACATCTTTGCTTGCAAAGTGTTTGGGACTTTAATTTCCATAAACCGGAGTAGTAATTGAAAAATTCTTCAGGATACATTAGCCCCCAAGTGCCAAATACCTTTGCTTGCAAAGTGCTTGGGACTTAGCACTATTTACCGTAAACTTGAGTGTTGTCTGGTGCAATGCAGGTCATGATAAGTCAATTTGAATCGGAAATTGTTGACCTGAAGAACCGCCTGGCAGCCCAGGAGACTGAAACTCAAAAGGCTAACTCCAAATTCGAATTCAGCGTCTCTGAACAAGAGAGGCTGAAGCAAAATTTTGAATCGGAGAAGAAAATTTGGGCTGATGAAAAGGCCGCACTAGTGACCCGGGCCGAGACAGCAGAGGCATCGCTGGCGGAAACAACGGTCGAACTGTCCGACTTAAAGCGCCAGATATCTCGAATGGTCTCAGCAATCTTTGGTGAGTGAATTACTCAAATCTTAAACACTGCAAAACTCCTTGAATGACCTTTTCGGTTGTTTCCTCTGACTCACCTTATGCTTAATAACACAGGCCCCAGGAGCACAAATCTCAAGAAAAACATGGTAATCAAGCTGAAGGCAGTTTATACTCTGGTGGAACAGCTCTACACCGGGTCACAACGTGCCCTGGCCGTTGCGTCTTTATCAAATGATGTTCCCTATCTCCTGCAAGATGTGCTGAAGCGGCTTGCTGTGCTACCTCAGCGGATCCAAGAGTTAAGACAAGCATCTGCAAGAGCCGGAGCTATAGCCGCATTGAGCCGGGCCAAGGCGTGGCTTCCAGAACTAGACCCTGTTGATATTGCTCTTGGGTATCCAAGTTTAAAGGAAGATGGCACCGTGTTTAATGATAAAGATTTCACCGCCTGTGTGAAAGATATACGTCCGGTGGCTACTCTTATTGGGAGCGGCACTGACCCCTCCAAGTGTCAGCCGGGTTATGACAATGAGAATCGGAGAATCCCCACGCCGCATTATGACGACGTCAGCTTGATCCCTCCAACCCGTAAGCACACCTTTGCTCCTGAAGTTGACCCAACCGGTTTAATAGATGATGAAGCTGAGTTTGAGGCCTTGAGTGGCATTGACTGGGCCTCATCATCCTTCCAGGACAAAGCAGCCGGCGGAGAGGCGGAGAAGGATAATCCGGAGGCTTCAAATCAACCCCAAGAGTAGATTATCAGGCGCCACCTGCTTATGTAGTTGTAGAAAAACAATGCCACATCATTCAGACTCGGAGAGTCTTGTAATAGAGTAAAAAATACCTTGAGTTTTGCTATGCCTTTGCGTATGCTTATGGCCTTTAGTACTTGCATAAGCCGCCGTCACCATATACTTTATATGAATCTGTTATGCCCTTTGCAGAAATACCTTGCATTGCTCTGTAGTGCTTACAGCTGTTTTTCCGGTTTATATAAACCAACCCCTGAGGGTAAACTTAACTCCTGCAAATTGGCACATACAAGTTCACCTGGTTCTTAACAACCTGATGTAACTAATATTAATTCTGGAAGATTGTAATGTACTCCATTGTACCTTCAAGAGGGTCACAAGATATCTAATGTTGGCACTTGTAAAATATGACGAACAAAATTCAAGGGTTTTTGATTCGAATACGATCAGTGACCCGTTCCAAAGGGGTTGAGCTAAGATTCGGATACGATCTGTTAGCCCCCAGTGGCTGTGGCGATGCCGATCAAGTGGGTATCGACAGCTATGTTCTCTTTGGTTTGAATACGACCTATGTTTGAACAGGAAGCCCCCAAGTGACCATAAGAGTTGTTTAATGACGCTGATTCGAATACGATCCACGTCAGCCCCAAAAGGAGTTAAGCTATGATTCAGATATGATCAAGAAGCCCCCAAGTGGGTTTGGCAGTATGCCAATCAAGTGGGTATCGACAGCTATGTTCTCTTTGGTTCGAATACGACCTATGTTTGAACAGGAAGCCCCCAAGTGATCACGGCTGGATTCAGATATGATCATAAGCCGGACCAAAGGAAAGCCGGATTCAGATATGATCCGCTTCTCCTTGGTCATCTCCACCACCTGACAAGGAAAACACATAAACCTTTTTTGGAGTGGAAAAAAGGACAGAGGTCCTGTTTTATTGCTTTATATAATATACATAGTATAAGTATATACACATTAGAGCCGACGGCTCAAGTATAATAAGGCTGAAGATGAGCGATATTCCACGGCGGACGTGTCTCCTCCTCTGACTTTCGTGAATCTTTGTGTTCCCGAACGTCGATAAGGTAGTATGATTCATTGTTCAGATTCTTGCTGACCACAAAGGGTCCTTCCCAAGGAGGGGATAGCTTGTGCATGTTAGATTGATCCTGGATGAGTCGGAGCACTAAGTCGCCTTCCTGAAAGGTTCTGGACTTAACCTGGCGGCTGTGGTAGCGGCGCAGGTCTTGCTGGTAAATCGCCGAGCGGGCTATTACCAAGTCTCGCTCTTCATCCAACAGGTCAAGTGCATCTTGCCAAGCTTTTTCATTGTCCTCCTCAACATAAGCCGCCACACAGGGTGAATCGTGACGGATGTCACTTGGCAGGACCGCCTCTGCTCCATACACCATAAAGAAAGGCGTGTAACCCGTAGATCTGTTAGGTGTAGTATTGATGCTCCAGAGGACAGAAGGTAACTCCTCCACCCAACAACCCGGCGTCCGCTGTAAGGGGACCAAGAGCCGGGGCTTGATACCCTTCAAGATTTCTTGATTGGCTCGTTCTGCTTGACCATTTGATTGAGGGTGAGCTACAGCTGAAACGTCAAGCCGGATATGCTCTCGTTGACAGAACTCTTCCATAGCTCCTTTGGAAAGGTTAGTACCATTATCAGTTATGATGCTGTGTGGAAAACCAAAGCGAAAAATCACCTTTTTCATAAACTGGACTGCTGTGGCTGCATCACACTTACTGACTGGCTCCGCCTCCACCCACTTTGTGAACTTGTCAACCGCCACCAAGAGGTGAGTCTTTTATCCTTAGATCTTTTGAAAGGCCCGACCATATCAAGCCCCCAGACTGCAAATGGCCAGGTAATTGGAATCATCCTCAATTCTTGAGCCGACACATGGGCTCGTCGTGAGAACTTCTGACATCCGTCACATTTACTGACCAGGTCTTCCGCATTAGCATGAGCCGTCAGCCAATAAAACCCATGATGGAAGGCTTTGGCCACAAGAGATTTTGAGCCGGCGTGATGACCACAATCACCTTCATGAATTTCACGAAGGATCTCCTGACCCTCTGTAGGTGACACGCAACGTTGAATCGCTCCAGTGACGCTGTAATGATGTAACTCGCCATTGACAATTGTCATGGACTTGGACCGCCGGACGATTTGTCTTGCCAAGGTCTCGTCTTCAGACAACTCTCCCCGGGTCATGTAAGCCAAATAAGGCACTGTCCAATCCGGGGTAACATGGACAGCCACCACCAGCTGTGACTCCGGGTCTGGTATTGCCAGATCTTCTTCTATAGGTAACTTAACAGAAGGATTATGCAAAACATCAAGAAAGGTGTTAGGCGGCACCGGCTTACGCTGAGACCCCAGCCGGCTTAAGGCATCTGCCGCCTCATTCTTCCTTCGATCAATGTGTTCCACTACGTAACCCTTGAAATATCCAGCCACAGCATCGACTTCACGACGGTAAGCCGCCATGAGGGGATCTTTAGAGTCCCACTTGCCTGACACCTGTTGAGCCACAAGGTCTGAGTCTCCTAAGCATCTTACCCGGCTCAAGTTCATCTCTTTGGCCATCTGGAGACCATGGAGCAGGGCCTCATACTCAGCTGCATTGTTAGTGCAAGGAAACATAAGCCGGAGCACATAACAAAATTTGTCACCTCGAGGGGAAGTTAATACAACTCCAGCCCCCGAGCCTTCCAACTGTCTGGACCCATCAAAGTGAATAATCCAATAAGTGTTATCGGGCTTCTCCTTAGGTGCCTGTAGCTCTGTCCAGTCGTTGATGAAATCCACCAAAGCTTGGGACTTAATGGCAGTGTGCGGTACGTACTTCAGACCATGAGGCCCGAGCTCGATGGCCCATTTGGTGACTCGTCATGTAGCCTCTCTGTTCTGAATAATGTCTCCCAAGGGGGCAGAACTTACCACAGTGATAGGGTGACCTTGGAAGTATTGCTTCAGCTTCCGGCTTGCCATGAACACCCCATAAACAAGTTTCTGCCAATGAGGATACCTTTGTTTTGACTCGATGAGTACCTCACTGACATAATAAACCGGCTGTTGAACCGGATGTTCCTTACCAGCCTCCTTGCGCTCTACCACAATTGCCACACTGACGGCTCGTGAATTAGCAGCCACATATAACAGCAAAGGCTCTTTATCAACGGGAGCCGCAAGAACTGGCGGCTCAGACAACTGCCTCTTCAAATCCTCAAAAGCAGCATTAGCAGCATCACTCCAGACAAAGGTGTCTGCCTTCTTCATCAATTGGTACAGCGATAGGGCCTTCTCACCTAACCGGCTTATGAACCGACTTAAAGCGGCAACACGACCCGCCAATCGCTGAACATCATTAATACATGCCGGTTTAGCCAAAGAAGTGATTGCCTTAATCTTCTCTGGATTAGCCTCGATGCCCCTGTTTGAGACCAAGAATCCCAAAAGCTTGCCTGCAGGCACACCAAATACACATTTCTCCGGGTTAAGCATCATTTTGTAAACCCGGAGATTGTAAAAGGTTTCTCTGAGATCAGATATCAAGGTTCCCGCCTCTCTGGATTTCACTACTATGTCATCCACATAAGCATGAACATTGCGCCCAATCTGATTGTGAAGACAATTCTGTACACACCGTTGATAAGTTGCCTGGGCACTCTTGAGCCTAAACGGCATAGACACATAGCAGAAGGCTCCAAATGGGGTGATGAAAGCCGTCTTCTCCTGGTCCTTAATTGCCATCTTGATCTGATGGTAGCCAGAATAAGCATCCAAAAAGCTCAAACGTGCACAACCTGCCGTAGCATCAATGATTTGATCAATATGGGGGAGAGCAAAAGGATCAACCGGACAAGCCTTATTTAGGTCCGTGTAATCCACACACATCCGCCAGGTACCGTTTTTCTTAAGTACGAGCACCGGGTTAGCCAACCACTCCGGGTGAAAAACTTCAACAATAAACCCAGCCGCCAAGAGCCGGGCGACCTCTTCTCCTATAGCTTTTCGTCACTCTTCATTGAATCGCCGCAGAAACTGCCTGACCGGCTTATACTTCGGATCAATATTAAGAGTGTGCTCAGCGAGTTCTCTCGGTACACCCGGCATGTCAGAAGGTTTCCATGCAAAGATATCCCGGTTCTCACGGATGAACTCGATGAGCGCGCTTTCCTATTTAGGATTCAAGTTGGCACTGATGCTGAATTGCTTAGATGAATTGCCCGGAGTGAAATCAACAAGCTTAGTCTCTACAGCCAATTTAAACTTCATGGCCGGGTCATGCTCCGTAGTCGGCTTCTTGAGAGAAGTCATATCCGCCGGGTCAACGTTATCTTGATAAAATTTGAGATCCTCTGCTGCACAGACAGACTCGGCGTAAGCCGCATCGCCTTCTTCACACTCCAGGGCCACCTTTCGGCTTCCATGCACATTGATGGTACCCTTGTAACCAGGCATCTTGAGCTGTAGATAAACATAACACGGCCGTGCCATGAATTTGGCATAGGCCGGCCGCCCGAACAAAGCGTGATATGGACTCTTGATTTTGACCACCTCAAAAGTTAACTTTTCCGCCCTAGAATCATGCTCGTCTCCGAAGGCCACCTCTAGCTCAATCTTCCCCACAGGATACACCGACTTACCGGGCACCACTCCATGGAAGACGGTGTTGGAAGTCTTTAAATTCTTGTCAGTTAAGCCCATGCGCCGAAAGGTCTCGTAATAGAGGATGTTGATGCTGCTACCTCCATCCATGAGCACCTTAGTAAATTTATAACCACCAACCTGCGGTGCCACCACTAGGGCCAGTTGACCCAGATTATCAACCCGGGGAGGGTGATCCTCCCTGCTCCAGACAATAGGCTGTTCTGACCACCTCAAATAACGAGGGACTGCCGGTTCAACAGAATTCACAGCCCTCTTATGAACTTTTTGATCACGTTTACACAAACTTGTGGTGAACACGTGATACTGCCCACTGTTTAACTGTTTTGGATGGCTCTGATAACCCGACTGCTGCTGCTGTTGACCTTCTTGACCAGACTGCTGCTGATTATAACCACCCTGATTTCCCTGAAAACCGGATCCTGAACCACCGCCCGGGCCATGAAAGCCGCCGGTCCTGAGCCACCGCCTGGGCCTTGATTGCCATCATGTTGGGGAACGTAGCAGAAATTCAAAATTTTCTACGCATCACCAAGATCAATCTATGGAGTAATCTAGCAACGAGGGGAAGGAGAGTGCATCTACATACCCTTGTAGATCGCTAAGAGGAAGCGTTCAAGTGAACGGGGTTGATGGAGTCATACTCGTCGTGATCCAAATCACCGATGATCCTAGTGCCGAACGGACGGCACCTCCGTGTTCAACACACGTACAACCCGGTGACGTCTCCTACGCCTTGATCCAACAAGGGGAGAAGGAGAGGTTGGGGAAGACTCCATCCAGCAGCAGCACGATGGCGTGGTGGTGGTGGAGGAGCGTGGTACTCCAGCAGGGCTTCGCCAAGCACCGCAAGAGACAAGGAGGGAGAGGGGTAGGGCTGCGCCAAGAAGGAGATTGAATCGTGTCTATGGCAGCCCAAAACCTCAAGTATATATAGGGGCAGGGGAGGGGCTGCGCCCCCACCTAGGTTTCCACCCCTAGGGGTGGCGGCCAGCCCTAGATCCCATCTAAGGGGGCGGCCAAGGGGGGAGAGAGGGGGGCGCACCACTAGGTGGGCCTTAGGCCCATCTGAGCCTAGGGTTTGCCCCCTTCCACTCTCCCTTGCACCTTGGGCCTTGGTGGGGGGGCGCACCAGCCCACCAGGGGCTGGTCCCCTCCCACACTTGGCCCATGCAGCCCTCCGGGGCTGGTGGCCCCACTTGGTGGACCACCGGGACCCTCCCGGTGGTCCCGGTACATTACCGATAAAACCCGAAACTTTTCCGACGACCAAAACAGGACTTCCCATATATAAATCTTTACCTCCGGACCATTCCGGAACTCCTCGTGACGTCCGGGATCTCATTAGGGACTCCGAACAACATTCGGTAACCACGTATATCTATTCCCTATAACCCTAGCATCATTGAACCTTAAGTGTGTAGACCCTACGGGTTCGGGAGTCATGCAGACATGGCCGAGACAACTCTCCGGCCAATAACCAACATCGGGATCTGGATACCCATGTTGTCTCCCACATGTTCGACGATGATCTCATCGGATGAACCACGATGTCGAGGATTCAATCAATCCCGTATACAATTCCCTTTGTCTATCGGTACGATACTTGCCCGAGATTCGATCGTCGGTATCCCGATACCTTGTTCAATCTCGTTACCTACAAGTCTCTTTACTCGTTCTGTAACACATCATCCCGTGATCAACTCCTTGATCACATTGTGCACATTATGATGATGTCCTACCGAGTGGGCCCAGAGATACCTCTCTGTTACACGGAGTGACAAATCCCAGTCTCGATTCGTGCCAACCCAACAGATACTTTCGGAGATACCTGTAGTGTACCTTTATAGCCACCCAGTTACGTTGTGACGTTTGGCACACCCAAAGCACTCCTACGGTATCCGAGAGTTGCACAATCTCATGGTCTAAGGAAATGACACTTGACATTAGAAAAGCTTTAGCAAACGAACTACACGATCTTTATGCTAGGCTTAGGATTGGGTCTTGTCCATCACATCATTCTCCTAATGATGTGATCCCGTTATCAACGACATCCAATGTCCATGGTCAGGAAACCGTAACCATCTATTGATCAACGGGCTAGTCAACTAGAGGCTTACTAGGGACATGGTGTTGTCTATGTATCCACACATGTATCTGAGTTTCCTATCAATACAATTCTAGCATGGATAATAAAAGATTATCATGAACAAGGAAATATAATAATAACCAATTTATTATTGCCTCTAGGGCATATTTCCAACAGTCTCCCACTTGCACTAGAGTCAATAATCTAGTTCACATCGCCATGTGATTAACACTCACAGGTCACATCGCCATGTGACCAACATCCAAGAGTCTACTAGACTCAATGATCTAGTTCACATCACTATGTGATAAACACTCAAAGAGTTTTGGGTTTGATCATGTTATGCTGTGTGAGAGAGGTTGTAGTCAACGGGTCTTGCCATATTCAGATCCCTATGTATTTCGCAAAACTTTATATCGTAGATGCTGCTACCACGTTCCACTTGGAGCTATTCCAAATTATTGCTCCATTGTACGTATCCGGTATCTCTACTCAGAGCTATCCGGATAGGTGTTAAGCTTGCATCGACGTAACTCTTTATGTCGAACTCTTTATCACCTCCATAACCGAGAAACATTTCCTTATTCCTCTAAGGATAATTTTGACCGCTATCTGGTGATCCAGTCCTAGATCACCTTTGTACCCTCTTGCCAGACATGTGGCAAGGCACACATCAGGTGCGGTACTCAGCATGGCATACCGTATAGAGCCTATGACAAAAGCATAGGGGACGACCTTCGTCCTTCCTCTTTCTTCTGCCATGGTCAAGCTTTGAGTCTTACTCAACTTCACACCTTACAACTCAGGTAAGAACCCCTTCTTTGACTGATCTATTTTGAACTCCTTCAAAAACATGTCAAGGTGTGCATTCTTTGAAAGTATCATTAGGCGTCTTGATCTATCTCTATAGATCTTGATGCCCAATATGTAAGCAGCTTTATCCAGGTCTTCCTTTGAAAAATCACTCTTCAAACAACCGTTTATGCTTTCCAGAAATTCTACATTATTTCAGATCAACATATGTCATCCACATATACTTATCAGAAATGTTGTAGTGCTCCCACTCACTTTCTTGTAAATACAAGTTTCTAGCAAACATTGTATAAACCTAAAAGCTTTGATCACTCCATCAAGCAATATTATTCCTTTCCGAGATGCTTGCTCTAGTCCATAGAAGGATTGCTGGAGCCAGCATACCTTTTAGCATCCTTAGGATCGACAAAACCTTTTATTGTATCACATACAACTTTTCTTACGAAAACTGGTAAGAAAACTTGTTTTGACATCCATCTGTAAGATTTCATAATCGAAAAATACAGCTAATGCTAACATGATTCCGACGGACTTAAGCATCGCTACGGGTGAGAAATTCTCATCGTAGTCAACTCCTTGAACTTGTGAAAAGACTCTTTCCCACAAGTCGAGCTTCATAGACGGTAACATTACCGCCCACGTCCGTCTTCTTCTTAAAGATCCATTTATCTCAATGGCTTGCCGATCAACGGGCAAGTCCACCAAGTCCATACTTTGTTCTGATACATGGATCCTATCTCGGATTTCATGGTTCTAACCATTTGTCAGAATACGGGCCCACCATCGCTTCTCCATAGCTCGTAGGTTCATTGTTGTCTAACAACATGATATCTAAGACAGGATTACCGTACCACTCAGGAGTAGTACATATCCTTGTCGACCTACGAGGTTCGATAGCAACTTGATCCGAAGCTTCAGATCACTATCATTAACTTCTATTCAACAGATGTAGGTGTTGGGGAACGTAGCAGAAATTCAAAATTTTCCTACGTGTCACCAAGATCTATCTATGGAGAAGACCAGCAACGAGGGGAAGGAGAGTGCATCTACATACCCTTGTAGATCGCTAAGCGGAAGCGTTCAAGTGAACGGGGTTGATGGAGTCGTACTCGTCGTGATTCAAATCACCGATGACCAAGTGCCGAACGCACGGCACCTCCGCGTTCAACACACGTACAGCCCGGTGACGTCTCCCACGCCTTGATCCAGCAAGGAGAGAGGGAGAGGTTGAGGAAGACTCCATCCAGCAGCAGCACAACGGCGTGGTGGTGATGGAGGAGCGTGGCAATCCTGCAGGGCTTCGCCAAGCACCACAGAAGAGGAGGGAGAGAGAGATGCAGGGCTGCACCAACGAGAGATCAAATCATCTGTGTTTTGGGGCAGCCCTAGGCCTCTATTTATATAGGGAAGGGGAGGGGCTGCGCCCCCTTTAGGGTTCCCACCCCTAGGGGGGCGGCAGCCCTAGATGGGAAGCAAGGGGGGCGGCCAAGAGGGGAGAGGGGAGGGAGGCGCCACTAGATGGGCCCTAAGGCCCATCCCCTTTAGGGTTTGCCCCTCTCCATCTCTTAGGCGCATGGGCCTTAGTGGGGCTGGTGCCCTTGGCCCATGTAGGCCAAGGAACACTCCCTACAGCCCATGTGGCCCCCCGGGGCTGGTGGCCCCACTTGGTGGACCCCCGGGACCCTCCCGGTGGTCCCGGTAGTTACCGATAAACCCCGAAACTCTTCCGGTGACCAAAACAGGACTTCCCATATATAAATCTTTACCTCCGGACCATTCCGGAACTCCTCGTGACGTCCGGGATCTCATCCGGGACTCCGAACAACATTCGGTAACCACATACAAACTTCCTTTATAACCCTAGCGTCATCGAACCTTAAGTGTGTAGACCCTACGGGTTCGGGAAGACATGCAGACATGACCGAGATGACTCTCCGGTCAATAACCAACAGAGGATTTGGATACCCATGTTGGCTCCCACATGTTCCACGATGATCTCATCGGATGAACCACGATGTCAAGGACTTAATCAATCCCGTATACAATTCCCTTTGTCTATCGGTATTGTACTTGCCCGAGATTCGATCGTCGGTATCCCGATACCTTGTTCAATCTCGATTACTGGCAAGTCTCTTTACTCGTTCCGTAACACATCATCCCGTGATCAACTCCTTGATCACATTGTGCACATTATGATGATGTCCTACCGAGTGGGCCCAGAGATACCTCACCGTTTACACGGAGTGACAAATCCCAGTCTCGATTCGTGCCAACCCAACAGACACTTTCGGAGATACCCTGTAGTGTACCTTTATAGCCACCAGTTACGTTGTGACGTTTGGCAACCCAAAGCATTCCTACGGTATCCGGGAGTTGCAAATCTCATGGTCTAAGGAAATGATACTTGACATTAGAAAAGCTTTAGCATACGAACTACACGATCTTTGTGCTAGGCTTAGGATTGGGTCTTGTCCATCACATCATTCTCCTAATGATGTGATCCCGTTATCAATGACATCCAATGTCCATGGTCCAGGAACGGTAACCATCTAATTGATCAACGAGCTAGTCAACTAGAGGCTTACTAGGGACATTGGTGTTGTCTATGTATCCACACAATGTATCTGAGTTTCCTATCAATACAATTCTAGCATGGATAATAAACGATTATCATGAACAAGGAAATATAATAATAACTAATTTATTATTGCCTCTAGGGCATATTTCCAAACAGTCTCCCACTTGCACTAGAGTCAATAATCCAGTTCACATCGATATGTGATTAACACTCAAGGTCACATCCCCATGTGACTAACACCCAAAGAGTTTACTAGAGTCAATAATCTAGTTCACATTACCATGTGATTAACACTCGATGAGTTCTGGGTTTGATCATGTTATGCTTGTGGAGAGAGGTTTTAGTCAACGGGTCTGAATCTTTCAGATCCGTATGTACTTCACAAATTTCTTATGTCATTTTGTAGATGCAACTACTACGCTACATTTGGAGCTATTCCAAATAACTGTTCTACTATACGAATCCAGTTTACTACTTAGAATAATCTGGATTAGTGTCAAAGTTTGCATCGGCGTAACCCTTTACGACGAACTCTTTTACCACCTCCATAATCGAGAAAATTCCTTAGTCCACTAGTTACTAAGGATAACTTTGACCGCTGTCTTGTGATCCATTCTTAGATCACTCTTGTACCCCTTGACTGACTCATGGCAAGGCACACTTCAGGTGCGGTACACAGCATAGCATACTGTAGAGCCTATGTCTTAAGCATAGGGGACGACCTTCGTCCTTTCTCTCTATTCTGCCGTGGTCGAGCTTTAAGTCTTAACTCCATACCTTACAACTCAGGCAAGAACTCCTTCTTTGACTGATCCATCTTGAACACCTTCAAGATCATGTCAAGGTATGTGCTCATTTGAAAGTACCATTAAGCGTTTTGATCTATCCTTACAGATCTTGATGCTCAATGTTCAAGTAGCTTAATCCAGGCTTTCCATTGAAAAATACTTTCCAAATAACCCTATATGCTTCCCAGAAATTCTACGTCATTTCTGATCAACAATATGTCAACAACATATATTCATCAGAAATTCTATAGTGCTCCCACTCACCCTTTTGGAAATACAAGTTTCTCATAAACTTTGTGTACACCCAAAATCTTTGATCATCATCAAAGCATACATTCCAACTCCGAGATGCTTACTCCAGTCCTTAGAAGGATTACTGGAGCTTTGCATACTTATTAGCATCTTTCAGGATTGACAAAACCTTTCGGTTTGTATCACATACAACCTTTCCTCAAAAATGTCGAGGAAACAATGTTTTGACATCCTATCTGCAAGATTTCATAAATAATGCAGTAAGCGCTAATATAATTCCAACAGACTCTTAGCATCGCTACGAGTGAGAAAGTCTCATCGTAGTCAACTCCTTGAACTTGTCGGAAAACATCTTAACGACAAGTCGAGCTTTCTTAATGGTGATACTTACCATCATTGTCCGTCTTCCTTTTTAAAATCCATATGTACCTAACAGCCTTACGACCATCAAGTAGTTCTTCCAAAGTCTACACTTTGTTTTCATACATGGATCCTCTCTCGGATTTTATGGCCTCGAGCCATTTTGGAATCCAGGCCCACCATCGCTTCTCCATAGCTCGTAGGTTCATTGTTGTCTAGCAACATGACTTCCAAGACAGGATTACGTACCACTCTGAAGTAGTACGCATCCTTGTCATCCCACGAGGTTTGGTAGTGACTTGATCCGAAGTCTCATGATAAATATCATAAGCTTCCACTTCAATTGGTGTAGGTGCCACAGGAACAACTCCCTGTGCCCTGTCACACACTAGTTGAAGAGACGGTTCAATAACCTCATCAAGTCTCCACCATCCTCCCACTCAATTCTTTCGAGAGAAACTTTTCCTCGAGAAAGGACCTGATTCTAGAAACAATCCCTTATTGCTTTCGAATCTGAGACAGGAGGTATACCCAACTGTTTTGGGTGTCCTATGAAGATGCATTTATCCGCTTTGGGTTCGAGCTTATCAGCCTGAAACTTTTTCGCATAAGCGTCGCAGCCCCAAACTTTTAAGAAATGACAGCTTAGGTTTCCCTAAACCATAGTTCATACGGTGTCATCTCAACGGAATTATGTGGTGCCCTATTTAAAGTGAATGTGGTTGTCTCTAATGCCTAACCCATAAACTATTGTGGTAATTCGATAAGAGACATCATGGTATGCATCATATCCAATAGGGTGCAGTTATGATGTTCGGACACACCATCACACTATGGTGTTCCAGGCTGTATTAGTTGTGAAACAATTTCCACAATGTCTTAATTCTGTGCCAAACTCGTAATTCAGATATTCATCTCTATGATCATATCATAGATATTTTATCCTCTTGTCACGACGATCTTTCAACTTCACCCTGAAATTACTTGAACCTTTCAATAATTCAGACTCGTGATTCATCAAGTAAATATACTCAACATCTACTCAAATCATCTGTGAAGTAAGAACATAACGATATCCACTACATGCATCAGCACTCATTGGACTGCACACATCAAAATGTATTTCTTCCAACAAGTTGCTTTCTAGTTCCATTTTACTGAAACCGAGGATTTCAGTCATCTTGCCCATGTGGTATGATTTGCATGTCTCAAGTGATTCAAGATCAAGTGAGTTCAAACGGTCCATTTGCATGGAGTTTCTTCATGCATATACACCAATAGACATGGTTCGCATGTCTCAAACTTTTCAAAAACGAGTGAGCCCGAAGATCCATCAACATGGAGCTTCTTCATGCGTTTTATACCAATATGACCTAAGTGGCAGTGCCACAAGTAGGTGGTACTATCATTACTATCTTTTGGCATGAACATGTGTATCACTACGATCGAGATTCAATAAACCATTCATTTTAGGTGCAAGAACATTGAAGGTATTATTCAAATAAACAGAGTAACCATTATTCTCCTTAAATGAATAATCGTATCGCGATAGACATGATCCAATCATGTCTATGCTCAACGCAAACACCAAATAACAATTATTTAGGTTTTAATACCAATCTCGATGGTAGAGGGAGCGTGCGATGCTTGATCATATCAACATTGGAAACACTTCCAACACATATCGTCAGCTCACCTTTGGTTAGTCTCCGTTTATTCCGTAGCTTTTATTTTGAGTTACTAACCCTTAGCAACCGAACCGGTATCTAATACCCTGGTGCTACCAGGAGTACTAGTAAAGTACACATCAACACAATGTATATCCAATATACTTCTACCGACCTTGCCAGCCTTCTCATCTACCAAGTATCTAGGGTAATTCTGCTCCAGTGGCTGTTCCCCTTATTACAGAAGCACTCAGTCTCGGGTTTGGGTTCAACCTTGGGTTTCTTCACTAGAGCAGCAGCTGAATTGCCGTTTCATGAAGTATCCCTTTGTTCCCTTGCCCTTCTTGAAACTAGTGGTTTCACCAACCATCAACAATTGATGCTCCTTCTTGATTTCTACTTTCGCGGTGTCAAACATCGCGAATATCTCAAGGATCATCATATATATCCCTGATATATTATAGTTCAACATGAAGCTCTAGCAGCTTGGTGGTAATGATTTCGGAGAAACATCACTATCTCATCTGGAAGATCAACTCCCACTCGATTCAAATGATTGTTGTACTCAGACAATCTGAGCACAAGCTCAACAATTGAGCTTTTCTCCCTTAGTTTGCAGGCTAAGAAAATCGTCGGAGGTCTTATACCTCTTGACGTGGGCACGAGCCTGAAATCCCAATTTCATCCCTCGAAACATCTCATATGTTTCGCGACGTTTCAAAAACGTCTTCGGTGCCTCAACTCTAAACCGTTTAACTGAACTATCACGTAGTTATCAAAACGTGTATGTCAGATGTTCGCAACATCCACAGACAACGTTCGAGGTTCAGCACACTGAGCGGTGCATTAAGGACATAAGCCTTCTATAAAGCAATGAGGACAATCCTCGGTTTACGGACCTAGTCCGCATAATTGCTACTATCAACTTTCAACTAAATTTTCTCTAGGAACATATCTAAACAGTAGAACTAAAGCGCGAGCTACGACATAATTTGCAAAGATCTTTTGACTATGTTCAGGATAATTAAGTTCATCTCATGAACTCCCACTCAGATAGACATCCCTCTAGTCATCTAAGTGATTACATGATCCTAGTCAACTAGGCCGTGTCCGATCATCACGTGAGACGGACTAGTCAACATCGGTGAACATCTTCATGTTGATCGTATCTTCTATACGACTCATGCTCGACCTTTCGGTCTTCTGTGTTCCGAGGCCATGTCTGTACATGCTAGGCTCGTCAAGTTAACCCTAAGTGTTTCGCGTGTGTAAATCTGTCTTACACCCGTTGTATGTGAACGTTAGAATCTAACACCCGATCATCACGTGGTGCTTCGAAATACGAACTGTCGCAACGGTGCACAGTTAGGGGAGAACACTTCTTGAAATTGTTGTAAGGGATCATCTTATTTACTACCGTCGTTCTAAGCAAATAAGATGTATAAACATGATAAACATCACATGCAATCAAATAGTGACATGATATGGCCAATATCATATAGCTCCTTTGATCTCCATCTTGGGGCTCCATGATCATCTCGTCACCGGCATGACACCATGATCTCCATCATCATGATCTCCATCATCATGTCTTCATGAAGTTGTCTCGTCATCTATTACTTCTACTACTATAGCTAACGGTTAGCAATAAAGTAAAGTAATTACATGACGTTTATGTTGACACGCAGGTCATAAATAAATTAAGACAACTCCTATGGCTCCTGCCGGTTGTCATACTCATCGACATGCAAGTCGTGATTCCTATTACAAGAACATGATCAATCTCATACATCACATATATCATTCATCACATCCTTTGGGCCATATCACATCACATAGCATACCCTGCAAAAACAAGTTAGACGTCCTCTAATTGTTGTTTGCATGTTTTACGTGGCTGCTATGGGTTTCTAGCAAGAATGTTTCTTACCTACGCAAAAACCACAACGTGATATGCCAATTGCTATTTACCCATCATAAGGACCCTGTTCATCGAATCCGATCCGACTAAAGTGGGAGAGACAGACACCCGCCAGCCACCTTATGCAACTAGTGCATGTTTGTCGGTGGAACCGGTCTCACGTAAGAGTACGTGTAAGGTTGGTCCGGGCCGCTTCATCCCACGATGCCGCCGAATCAAGATAAGACTAGTAACGGCAAGTAAATTAACAAAATCAACGCCCACAACTACTTTGTGTTCTACTCGTGCATAGAATCTACGCAATAGACCTAGCTCTGATACCACTGTTGGGGAACGTAGCAGAAATTCAAAATTTTCCTACGTGTCACCAAGATCTATCTATGGAGAGACCAGCAACGAGGGGAAGGAGAGTGCATCTACATACCCTTGTAGATCGCTAAGCGGAAGCGTTCAAGTGAACGGGGTTGATGGAGTCGTACTCGTCGTGATTCAAATCACCGATGACCAAGTGCCGAACGCACGGCACCTCCGCGTTCAACACATGTACAGCCCGGTGACGTCTCCCATGCCTTGATCCAGCAAGGAGAGAGGGAGAGGTTGAGTAAGACTCCATCCAGCAGCAGCACAACGGCATGGTGGTGATGGAGGAGCGTGGCAATCCTGCAGGGCTTCGCCAAGCACCACAGAAGAGGAGGGAGAGAGAGATGCAGGGCTGCACCAACGAGAGATCGAATCACGTGTCTTATGGGCGGCCCTAGGCCTCATATATATAGGGAAGGGGAGGGGCTGCGCCCCCTCTAGGGTTCCCACCCCTAGGGGGGCGGCAGCCCTAGATGGGGAGCAAGGGGGCGGCCAAGAGGGGATGGGAGAGGGAGGCGCACCAATATGGGCCCTAAGGCCCATATCCCATTAGGGTTTGCCCCCTCTCCATCTCTTAGGCGCATGGGCCTTAGTGGGGCTGGTGCCCTTGGCCCATGTAGGCCAAGGAACACTCCCTACAGCCCATGTGGCCCCCTGGGGCTGGTGGCCCCACTTGGTGGACCCCCGGGACCCTCCCGGTGGTCCCCGTACGTTACCGATAAACCCCGAAACTCTTCCGGTGACCAAAACAGGACTTCCCATATATAAATCTTTACCTCCGGACCATTCCGGAACTCCTCATGACGTCCGGGATCTCATCCGGGACTCCAAACAACTTTCGGGTTACCGCATACTAATATCTCTATAACCCTAGCGTCACCGAACCTTAAGTGTGTAGACCCTACGGGTTCGGGAGACATGCAGACATGACCGAGATGACTCTCCGGTCAATAACCAACAGCGGGATCTGGATACCCATGTTGGTTCCCACATGTTCCACGATGATCTCATCGGATGAACCACGATGTCAAGGACTTAATCAATCCCGTATACAATTCCCTTTGTCTATCGGTATGATACTTGCCCGAGATTCGATCGTCGGTATCCCGATACCTTGTTCAATCTCGTTACCTGCAAGTCTCTTTACTCGTTCCGTAACACATCATCCTGTGATCAACTCCTTGATCACATTGTGCACATTATGATGATGTCCTACCGAGTGGGCCCAGAGATACCTCTCCGTTTACACGGAGTGACAAATCCCAGTCTCGATTCATGCCAACCCAACAGACACTTTCGGAGATACCTGTAGTGTACCTTTATAGCCACCCAGTTACGTTGTGACGTTTGGCACACCCAAAGCATTCCTACGGTATCCGGGAGTTGCACAATCTCATGGTCTAAGGAAATGATACTTGACATTAGAAAAGCTTTAGCATACGAACTACATGATCTTGTGCTAGGCTTAGGATTGGGTCTTGTCCATCACATCATTCTTCTAATGATGTGATCCCGTTATCAATGACATCCAATGTCCATGGTCAGGAAACCGTAACCATCTATTGATCAACGAGCTAGTCAACTAGAGGCTTACTAGGGACATGGTGTTGTCTATGTATCCACACATGTATCTGAGTTTCCTATCAATACAATTCTAGCATGGATAATAAACGATTATCATGAACAAGGAAATATAATAATAACTAATTTATTATTGCCTCTAGGGCATATTTCCAACAGTAGGCTCCACAGAAAACATCTTTCTGTGTTGCATCACTCTCTAGTTGAAATAAAGGTTCGACAACCTTATCAAGTTCTATCTTCCTCCCACTCAATTCTTTCGAGAGAAACTCCTTCTCGAGAAAGGACCCGTTCTTAGCGACAAACAATTTACCCTCGGATCTGAGATAGAAGGTATACCCTACTGTCACCTTTGGGTATCCTATGAAGATGTGTTTGTCCGCTTTGGGTTCGAGCTTCTCTAGCTGAAGCCTTAAGCATCGCAGACCCAAACATTAAGAAATGACAACTTTGGTTTCTTGCCAAACCAATGTTCATACGACGTTGTCTCAACAGACTTAGATGGTGTCCTATCTAAAGTGAATGCAGCTGTCTCTAACGCATAACCTCGAAATGAAAACGGTAGATTGGTAAGAGACATCATAGATCGCACCATATCTCATAGTGTTCGATTACGACGTCCAGATACACCATTACCTTGTGGTGTTCCAGGTGGCTTCAACTGTGAAACAATTCCACAATGTCTTAAGTGATTGCCAAACTCATAACTCAGAAAATCCCCTTTTGATCAGATCGTAGGAACATGATCTTATTGTTATGATGATTCTTAACTTCACTCTGAAATCGCTTGAACTTTTCAAATGTTTCAGACTTGTGCTTCATTAAGTAGATATACCTATATCTACTCAAATCGTCAGTGAAGATGAGAAAATAGCGATATCCACTGCATGCTTCAATTCTCATTGGATCACACACATCAGCATGCATGACCTTCAACAAGTCACTTGCCCATTTCATTGTACCTGAAAACGGGGTTTTAGTCATCCTGCCCATGAGGCATGGCTCGCATGTGTCAAGCGATTCAAAATCAAGTGCCTCCAAACATCCATCGTCATGGAGTTTCTTCATGCATCTTACGCCAATATGACTTAAGCGGCAGTGCCACGAGAAAGTGGTACTATCATTATTAACTCTACATCTTTTGGCGTGAACATGTGTATTACCATGACCGAGATTCAATGAACCATTCACATAGGGTGCATGACCATGAAAGGTATCATTCATGTAAAACAGAATAACCAATATTCTCTAACTTAAATGAATGACTGTATTGCAATGAACATGATCTAATCATATTCATGCTCAACGTAGACACCTGATAACATTTATCTAGGTTCAATACTAATCCAGAAGGCAGATGGAGCGTGCGATGGTGATCTCATCAACTTTGGAAACACTTCCAACACACGTCGTCACCTCGCCCTCAGCCAGTCTTCGTTTAGTCCGTAGTTTTTGCTTCAAGTCACCAATAATAGTAACTGAACCGGTATCCAATACCCAAGTGCTACCAGGAGTACTAGTGAGGTACACATTAATGACACGTATAAACTTTGAAGTTGCCAGCCTTATTATCTACCATGCATTTGGGGTAATTCCGCTACCAGTGACCGTTCCCCTTACAATAGAAGCATTTAGTCTCGGGTTTGGGTTCAACCTTGGGTTCCTTCACTGGAGCGGCAACTGGTTTGCCATCCATGAAGTTTCCCTTCTAGCCCTTGCCCTTCTTGAAACCAGTGGTCTTAAACCATCAACACTTGATGCTCCTTCTTGATTTCTACCTTTTGCGGTCTTAAGCACCGCGAACAGCTCCGGGATCAACTCCATCCCTTGCATGTCATAGTTCATCACGAAGATCTAGTAGCTTAGTGATAGTGGCTAGAGAACTCTATCAATCACTATCTTATCTGGAAGTTTAACTCCCACTTGATTTAAGTGATTGTTGCACCCAAACAATCTGAGCACATGATCACTAGCTGAGCTATTCTCCTCCATCTTGTTGGCAAAAGAACTTGTCAGAGGTCTCATACCCCTCAACACGGGCATGAGCCTGAAATCCCAATTTCAGCTCTTGGAACATCTCATATGTTCTATGGCGTTCAAAACGTCATTGGAATCCTGATTCTAAATCGTAAAGTATGGTGCACTAAACTATCATGTAGTCATCAGGATGTATCTGTTGGGTGTTCACAACATCCACAGACGACGTTGTAGGGGTTTGCACATCGAGCGGTGCATCAAAGACGTAAGCCTTTTGTGTAGCAGTGAGGACACTCCTCGGACTACAGACCTAGTCCGCATCATTGCTTACAATATCTTTCAACTTAATCTTTCTCTAGGAACGTATTGAAACAGGGAGCTACAACGTGAGCTATTTATCTACAACATATTTGCAAAGACAATTTAGACTATGTTCAGGATAATTAAGTTCATCTTATGAACTCCCACTCAGATAGACATCCCTCTAGTCATCTAAGTGATTACATGATCCGAGTCAACTAGGTCGTGTCCGATCATCACGTGAGACGGACTAGTCATCATCGGTGAACATCTTCATGTTGATCGTATCTTCTATACGACTCATGTTCGACCTTTCGGTCTTCCGTGTTCCGAGGCCATGTCTGTACATGCTAGGCTCATCAAGTCAACCTAAGTGTTTCGCATGTGTCCCGAGGCCATGTCTGTACATGCTAGGCTCATCAACACCCGTTGTATTCGAACGTTAGAATCTATCACACCCGATCATCACGTGGTGCTTCGAAACAACGAACCTTTGCAACGGTGCACAGTTAGGGGGAACACCTTTCTTGAAATTTTAGTGAGGGATCATCTTATTTAAGCTACCGTCGTTCTAAGCAAATAAGATGTAAAACATGATAAACATCACATGCATTCAAATAGTGACATGATATGGCCAATATCATTTTGCTCCTCTTGATCTCCATCTCCGGGGCTCCATGATCATCGTTGTCACCGGCATGACACCATGATCTCCATCATCATGATCTCCATCATCGTGTCTTCTTGAAGTTGTCTCGTCATCTATTACTTCTACTACTATGGCTAACGCTTTAGCAATAAAGTAAAGTAATTACATGACGTTTATGTTGACACGCAGGTCATAGATAAATAAAGACAACTCCTATGGCTCCTGCCGGTTGTCATACTCATCGACATGCAAGTCGTGATTCCTATTACAAGAACATGATCAATCTCATACATCACATATATCATTCATCACATCCTTTTGGCCATATCACATCACAAGGCATATGCTGCAAAAACAAGTTAGACGTCCTCTAATTGTTGTTGCAAGTTTTTACGTGGCTGCTACAGGTTTCTAGCAAGAACGTTTCTTACCTACGTGAAAACCACAACATGATATGCCAATTTCTATTTACCCTTCATAAGGACCCTTTTCATTGAATCCGATCCGACTAAAGTGGGAGAGACAGACACCCGCTAGCCACCTTATGCAATTAGTGCATGTCAGTCGGTGGAACCAGTCTCACGTAAGAGTACGTGTAAGGTCGGTCCGGGCCGCTTCCTCCCACGATGCCGCCAAATCAAGATAAGACTAGTAACGGCAAGTAAATTGACAAAATCAACGCCCACAACTACTTTGTGTTCTACTCGTGCATAGAAACTATGCATAGACCTAGCTCATGATGCCACTGTTGGGGAATGTAGCAGAAATTCAAAATTTTCTACGCATCACCAAGATCAATCTATGCAGTAATCTAGCAACGAGGGGAAGGAGAGTGCATCTACATACCCTTGTAGATCGCTAAGCGGAAGCGTTCAAGTGAACGGGTTGATGGAGTCGTACTCGTCGTGATCCAAATCACCGATGATCCTAGTGCCGAACGGACGGCACCTCCGTGTTCAACACACGTACAGCCCGGTGACGTCTCCTACGCCTTGATCCAACAAGGGGAGAATGAGAGGTTGGGGAAGACTCCATCCAGCAGCAGCACGACGGCGTGGTGGTGGTGGAGGAGCGTGGTACTCCAGCAGGGCTTCGCCAAGCACCGCAAGAGACGAGGAGGGAGAGGGGTAGGGCTGCGCCAAGAAGGAGATTGAATCGTGTCTATGGCAGCCCAAAACCTCAAGTATATATAGGGGGAGGGGAGGAGCTGCGCCCCCACCTAGGTTTCCACCCCTAGGGGTGGCGGCCAGCCCTAGATCCCATCTAAGGGGGGCGGCCAAGGGGGAGAGAGGGGGGCGCACCACTAGGTGGGCCTTAGGCCCATCTGAGCCTAGGGTTTGCCCCCTTCCACTCTCCCTTGCGCCTTGGGCCTTGGTGGGGGGGCGCACCAGCCCACCAGGGGCTGGTCCCCTCCCACACTTGGCCCATGCAGCCCTCCGGGGCTGGTGGCCCCACTTGGTGGACCACCGGGACCCTCCCGGTGGTCCCGGTACATTACCGATAAAACCCGAAACTTTTCCGGCGACCAAAACAGGACTTCCCATATATAAATCTTTACCTCCGGACCATTCCGGAACTCCTCGTGACGTCCGGGATCTCATCCGGGACTCCGAACAACATTCGGTAACCACGTATATCTATTCCCTATAACCCTAGCGTCATCGAACCTTAAGTGTGTAGACCCTACAGGTTCGGGAGTCATGCAGACATGGCCGAGACAACTCTCTGGCCAATAACCAATAGCGGGATCTGGATACCCATGTTGTCTCCCACATGTTCCACGATGATCTCATCGGATGAACGACGATGTCGAGGATTCAATCAATCCCGTATACAATTCCCTTTGTCTATCGGTACGATACTTGCCCGAGATTTGATCGTCGGTATCCCGATACCTTGTTCAATCTCGTTACCTGCAAGTCTCTTTACTCGTTCCGTAACACATCATCCCGTGATCAACTCCTTGATCATATTGTGCACATTATGATGATGTCCTACCGAGTGGGCCCAGAGATACCTCTCCGTTACACGAAGTGACAAATCCCAGTCTCGATTCGTGCCAACCCAACAGATACTTTCGGAGATACCTGTAGTGTACCTTTATAGCCACCCATTTACGTTATGACGTTTGGCACACCCAAAGCACTCCTACGGTATCCGGGAGTTGCACAATCTCATGGTCTAAGGAAATGACACTTGACATTAGAAAAGCTTTAGCAAACGAACTACATGATCTTTGTGCTAGGCTTAGGATTGGGTCTTGTCCATCACATCATTCTCCTAATGATGTGATCCCGTTATCAACGACATCCAATGTCCATGGTCAGGAAACCGTAACCATGTATTGATCAACGGGCTAGTCAACTAGAGGCTTACTAGGGACATGGTGTTGTCTATGTATCCACACATGTATCTGAGTTTCCTATCAATACAATTCTAGCATGGATAATAAATGATTATCATGAACAAGGAAATATAATAATAACCAATTTATTATTGCCTCTAGGGCATATTTCCGACACATCAAACGTATTAGAATTCTTGAAAGCTTTCATGATTGCGCAATCCTTCCATAAATGAGTTGCTGGTCGTTCCCGGGTGTCGTGTTTCGGGCAGGGTCCATTGAGTAGTTGCTCGAGAGACGGACCTGACCCACCAAACCGGGGTGGCTTTCCTTTGCGCTTCTGATTGTTACCCTGTGCATTGGCCACAAATTCCGGGTTACCGTCCGCCTTTCACTTATTACCTCCTTGACTCGCCGGGTTATGCTGCTGACCCTTTCCATTACCGTTCTTCTTTCCCTTCCCTGTCTTTTCCTCATCAGACGCGGGATCCTTGGTACTATCAGAATCGGCATACTTGACTAAAGCCACCATCAGCATCCCCATATCGTTGCAATCATGCTTAAGGCGCCCCAGCTTCTGTCTCAGAGGCTCAAAGCGGCAATTCTTCTCCAGCATGAGAACTGCTGAGCCGGCATCCATCTTGTCAGACGAATGTATTATATCCTTGACCCGGCGCACCCAATGAGTCGTAGATTCACCTTCTTCCTGCTTACAATTTGTCAGATCCACAATTAACATAGACTGCTTGCAAGTATCTTTGAGGTTCTGGATGAAACGGGCCTTTAGCTCCGCCCATGAACTAATGGAGTTGGGTGGCAAACCCTTTAACCAAGAACGGGCCGTTCCGTTCAGCATCATGGTGAAGTATTTAGCCATCGCTTCATCACTAACCTCCAGCAGCTCCATAGCCATCTCGTAACTTTCAATCCACGCCCCAGGCTGTAAATCGGCCGTATAATTCGGCACCTTCCGAGGTCCCTTGAAATCCTTGGGCAGACGTACATTACGTAGAGCCAGTACCAGACAAGGAACTCCTCCGGTTCTAGTAGCAACCCCCGCTTCAACGGAAGTCGTCGGGTAAGCCGGTGAGTTCTGTTGGGCTGCTAGTTGAGCCGCTAGCTGAGCCGCCCGCTCGCCCTCCTGACGTATCCGATCCTGAACCGGGTTATACCCGCCGGGCTGGTTCCGGCACTGAGCGTTACTTGACAAGGCCTTTGACTCCATGTGTCTACTGTAACTCGGGCTCCGATTTTGATGAGGTGGAGCTAACCAGGGCGGAGGAGTCGAGTGAATCCTATCCCGGCTGTAGGAGTAGGTTTCTTGCTGAGCCAGGGCTGTTTGGACAAGTTCTCTGATCTTCCGGGTTTCCACCACTATCGGATCATCCCCATCTACTGGGAGAGCCGCCAAACGTGTTGATGCTGTGATTAAGTTCTCCATGGGGTTGGAGAAGTGACCCTGTGGTATTGGTACATAATTGGGTGGTGCCATATTGCCGTGAGGAGGTGCCATCCCCTGAGGCTGGACTGGACCTCCCGCTCCGGATGTAATAAACTGATTCGCACCTGGCGGGTTACTTGGACCGGCCCCGGGTGTAGCAAAGAGATTCCGAGGATCATAATTCTGAGGTAAACGGGACTGAGTTTTCTGATGTCTCCTCCTCATTACCTCATTAGATGCGTTTAAGCTCAACGTGAGCTGTAAGGCCTCTGCCTGAAGTTGCTGCGCTCGTACGTCCAAAGCCGCCTGCTCTGCTGCTAATCTAGCGTCCTCAGCTGCTAAGGTTTCCTTGACCCGGGTGATCTCGTCGCGAACCTGTGCCACCTCTGCCTCATGCTCAGATTGGTTCGCAGGGATGACTATAATAGTTAACAAAGCTGTAAGATTATCCATGAGATCCATTAGCACTTGAGCCGGTGAGCGCACGGGGCCTCCTGCCTCGGCTGCTCCTAACCCAGACGTTATCGCCGCTGAGGCTGTAGAGTTTTGGCCGGGTTGAGTACCAGCCATGAAGACTCCTGCCCAGTTTGGCGACTCTGAGAGGTCCGGAATAGTGCTGCCATCGGAATAGCCCCCAAGCACACCATCTTGAACTTGATACAGCGAATCTGTTGAGCCGGCGGACGAATCACCGTCAGAGAGGACGGCCGGCTCACCATCACCTTCAGATCCTTCAGGAAGTTCACCTTCATGGATGCAACCCACAAAGGCACGCTTCACGACGGGTTGAGCTCGGGCGGGTTTCGCACGCTGAGCCGTCTCGACGAGGTCGGTGCAGCTGTCCGGCTCAGGGCCCGGCTCACCAATCCGGCCGATGAAGACGTGAATTCCGCCAAAGGGGACCCGATAGCCGTACTCAATTGAGCCGGCGTCGGGGCCCCAGCCTTCATCGTCGATGTAGATCTTGCCGCGACGACTCTTGGTCATCCGGCCAACTGCGTATCCCTTGAGCCCTTCGAAGCTGCCCTTCAAGAACTCAAATCCACCATGCGCTGGCCCCACGGTGGGCGCCAACTGTCGTGGAATTGTCACGGAAGATGTCCTCTTGCAAGGACTTGATCGTGGAGCCATCGCAACTAGGAAGCTTAAAGGGGTTAACCGGGACAAAGGACACGCGAGGTTTATACTAGTTCAGCCCCTTACGGTGAAGGAAGGCCTACGTCTAGTTGGGTTGGAATTGCTTGAGGTTTCGATGACCAGGGAGCGAGATACGCTATGCCCGGTTCTCGATCTCTTGTTTCTTCTGTCCCTAAGCCGCCAGCGGGTCGTCCCCTTATATACACGGGCTGACGCCCTACGGCTTACAGAGTCCCGGCCGGCTCATAAACAGTGTCCGGCTCGGTGACTAGTTATTTCTACCTTACAATACAAGTCGCGCCCTCATGGCGGTTTATCACCATGGGCCATAAATCGTCTGTGGGCCACTAGACCCTTTACTGAACCGCCATCTTCACGTCTTGGTCTTGGGCTTCAGATGGGCTTCTCTTTGTGTAACCCGGCCCCTCCTGGGCGGCTTACGTAAATAGTTATATCCCCAATAACTATATTGTTGCAAAATATATCAATGGACAAATATGAATGAACAAGCTCAAAACAAATCAGTGATGACCCAACAGATGTAGCTAATTGTCAGTTAGTTGCTTATAGTTGTATGAATAAGATTTTCTCATTTTCCTGCACACATAAGAATCTTCAATTTAGTCGAAGGGTTCTTACCACTGACTTGCACATATCAATTCCTCAATTGACTATGAATGACAAAAACCTATAATGAGGAGGGAAACAAACTACCTACCGAAGACAATTTCCGTTCTACCAATGCTTTTGGACCATCAAATTTTGATATTTAACAATATAGCAAAAGATTGAATGCCAACTTGGGAGGCCTCTACCCCCCCCCCCTATAATAGGTACTTGTCTTGGAGTACAAGTTCATGTCTTTTTGAAGGAGGCATATTGCGGGGGAGGGGCCTGGTATCGGCTTTCCGGTAGGTCGGTACCCCCAGTATGTTGTACCGTCACATGAGAACCTGATACATGATGAGCATGCTAACCATATGTGGGAGTGTTTAATGCCCCCCCCCCCGTGGCAACCGGTACACGAAATTGCAGATTTTATAGCAGCCACAACGCTGGTACTATATTTGCTTCTTTACATCGGAATCATTAGGTGGTTGATCTCAATTAGGGGAAGCCGGTTGACTTTAGTTCGGGGAAACAACCAATATGTGTCCTCGTGCACAAGCGGTTGAGACCGATTCAAAGCTTCAACCGGAGTCTCAAGTTGGATGTCGACTCGTAGGTGCTTTTCTGTTCTTGGATGTAGCTAGGGGAGTGTTGTATCATTTCGAAACTTCTGGTTCATGCCTATAATGGGCCAATGTCTGGTTTTGATGGGCGCGCGTGTTGGTGTAACGCTGCATGATAAATCTGTTCGAATAGTCGTTTTCGTGGTTATGGGCGATTTGGATCTGGTTGACTTGATCATATCACAACTTCAACTCGTAATCTGTGAAAATTTGCCCACCCTTATTTTTGTTAGTAATAGAATTTTTGCAACAACAACTAATTAATAAAACTTGTCAGGTAAGTGCCTCGGGGATTACTCTTTGTAGGTGATGTGGATGGGGAATGCAAGGCTTTGTGAAGTGTTATGTGATGCTGATGGTGGAGGCTATTGCGATGGAGATGGGAAAATGGTGGCTAGGGTTTGTGGATGCTACTAGCGATGAAGATGGAGGTCTGGCGGTAGTTCTAATCTGATTCTAGTGCTGGCCATTTAAGGAAAGTTGAAGGGTTGGACGCCACAGAGTCGTGGGCCTCGTACGACCGCTGGCACGAGCACGTGTGCTTGTACCAGACGCCGTCTTGCGCTCTAGAATGATTCCTACGCCACCCACTTGATCATTTTCATCTCCTATTTGCTCCTTTCCACATATGCACTTGATTTAGTCCATGTATAGCCCATTTTTCTCGTGGAAACAATACCAATAGAGGATTTTGAATTTCGTTGCATTCATTAGTCATTAATTCGAATATCAGATCGGATATCTTGATTTTTTTATGAAATAAATTAGTTTAAACTCAGGTGTGATGAGCGTAAAAATAAACTCATCAGCGACCACGAAGGTGTCTGGACTGTGCCCACGCTTGGTGACCGCGGTGATGTTAGAGGCACAACGCCACAGATCGACAACGGGAGGGATGGATGATATGAGGGAGGCGAGCGACGGTTCGTAGCCGAAGAGAGTGAGAACTAAAGGGAGCGAGGCTTAGCGGTGGCAACGAGTGTGTGAAATGTGTTGAGAACCGACATCAACAAAGCGGCTTTAGTGAATCGTCGTTAGGAAACGTAGTTAGCGGTTATTAGTGTCCAAGCGTCGTACGGACGCATCTGTCCGTACAGGCGCCTCTTTGTATAGACGCCTTCACAATGCGTCCCAAATCTTGTATAAATATGTGATTCTCAATCAATGAAAGGATTAGATCATTCGTACAATCACTTTTACTTTTTACACGTTATCAGCACTGCTCTGCCAAAAGTAAGATAGAACCATCACCGGGAAGGACAAGAAAAGATTTTATGGGAAGATAATCCAATGGAAGAAGAACTATGTTTGGTGGACAGTTGTACCACTAACATAATATTAAGGGAAATAAAATATTTCCAAACTCTAACTAAGAGAAAAGGGAATATTATGACCATCGCCGGCCGCGATGCCTCGATTATTGGTTCAGGACGAGCCACACTCGTTCTACCTATGGGTACTACAATTGTAATTGAGGATGCACTCTTGTATCCTGAATCTACACGCACCCTTCTAAGTTTCAAAGACCTCAGATCAAATAATTTCCATCTAGAAACAATTTCTGAAAATAATTCTGAATATTTACTTTTAACAAAGAGTACTGGGTCTGAGAAACAAATTCTTGAGAAATTCCCCTCGCTTTCATCTGGATTATATTACAGTTATACAAAACCCGTTCCACATGTTGCGTACAAAATAATTTTTCAAGACCTTGATAAATTCAAGACTTGGCATGACCGCCTAGGTCATCCTGGCATAGGGATGATGAGAAAAATTATTGACAATTCTATTGGTCACAGCCTTCCAACTAAAAACTTCCCTAAATCATCAGATTTTATGTGCATGTGCAACTGGGAAATTAATTATAAGACCATCTTATCTTAAAGTAAAAAATGAGTCACTTAATTTTCTTGAACGCATTCAAGGAGATATATGTGGTCCAATTCAACCACTATCGGGACCTTTTAGATATTTCATGGTACTCATAGATGCATCTACTAGATGGTCACATGTGTGTCTATTGTCCACACGAAATCATGCTTTTGCCAAGATAATTGCTCAAATTATCAAATTAAGAGCAAATCATCCTGAAAATAGGATAAAAACAATTCGAATGGATAATGCCGCTGAATTTTCTTCACGTGCATTCAATGACTATTGCATGGCTATGGGCATTCATTTAGAACATTCTGTGCCATATGTTCATACTCAAAATGGTTTGGCTGAATCTCTCATCAAAAGAGTAAAATTAGTTGCTCGACCACTATTACAGAATTGTAATTTACCAGCATCTTGTTGGGCACATACAGTATTACACGCCGCCGATCTGATACAAATCAGACCAACTGCATATCATTCAACCTCCCCGATACAGATAGTACGTGGCACTCAGCCAAGTATTTCCCATCTGCGAAAATTCGGTTGCGCAGTATACGTACCGATATCACCACCGCAGCGTACAACCATGGGCGCCCACAGAAAACTAGGGATCTATGTGGGTTATAATTCTCCGTCAATTATAAAATATCTTGAACCTCTTACAGGGGACCTGTTTACTGCCCGCTACGCTGATTCTATTTTTGATGAGGACCATTTCCCGGCATTAGGGGGAGAATCAAACCACAAAGAATGCCAGGAAATCGATTGGAATGTAACAGGCATCCAGTCCTTAGATCCACGTACTATAGAATCTGAAACTGAAGTTCAGAGGATTATAGATTTGCAACACATTGCAAATAACCTGCCAGATGCATTTACTGGTCATAAAGGTGTCACTAAATCACATATTCCCGCTGTTAATGCACCAGAACGAGTGGAGGTACCAAGTAAAACCACTCAAACCCCAAATGAGAGTAAGAGGGGGAGAAATCTGGTTAGCCGGAATATAGCTTCTCAAAAGCCTCCGCGGAAACAGAGGAAATCAAATCCTCTACCAGTAAATGCAATTCAACCTCAAGTTGAAGGACACCAATCAGATGCTCAACATCTAGAACCCAGCATAAATGCGCATACAAATATAATAGCTGGGACATCGGAACACCTTGACTCTATTGTTGTGGGAAATCACATAGAGTCTGAAGGTATAAAAGAAATTTCCATAAAGTATATAGAATCAGGAGAATCATACAACAGAGAGACTACAATTGTCGACATATATTTTGCCTCCGAAATTGCCGAAACCCTTCAACTGGATCCAGAACCAAAGACCATCAGGGAGTGCCTCAAGCGTCCTGATTGGCCTAAATGGAAGGAAGCAATTGAGACAGAACTGCGCTCGCTCAATAAAAGAGAGGTATTTTCCTCAGTAATACCTACTCCTCATAATGTCTTCCCTGTGGGAGCGAAATGGGTTTTTGTTCGGAAAAGGAATGAAAACAATGAGGTGGTGAGATACAAAGCGAGGCTTGTAGCACAAGGGTTCACGCAGAGACCCGGCATCGATTACGATGATACATACTCTCCTGTTATGAGTGGAATGACGTTTCGATACATAATATCTATGGCAGTACAAATGAGTTTATCTATGCAGTTGATGGATGTAGTGACAGCATACTTATATGGGTCACTCAAATCGGACATATATATGAAAGTCCCTGAAGGACTTAAAATGCCGAATCCAAAAGCAAATCGCAACGCATATTGTGTAAAATTACAAAAGTCACTCTATGGCTTAAAACAGTCGGGTAGAATGTGGTATAACCGACTGAGTGAGTTTCTTATTCAGAAAGGATACTCAAATAATGATGATTGCCCTTGTGTATTTATAAAGAAATCCTCAAATGGATTTTGCATCATCTCAGTGTACATTGATGATCTCAATATCATTGGGAGTACACATGATATAGAAGAAGCACGCGATCATTTAATGACGTAATTTGAGATGAAAGATTTGGGAAAGACCAAATTTTGCTTAGGCATACAGCTTGAGCATCTTCCCTCAGGAATTTTAGTATACCAACCTGCTTATATTCAAAAGGTTTTGGAGAAATTTAATATGGATAAATCATATCCAACCAAAACACCCATGGTTGTTAGATCCCTTGATATGAATAAAGATCCTTTTAGACCTCGGGATGACGACGAAGAGATATTAGGACCTGAGTTCCCGTATCTCAGTGCTATTGGTGCGCTAATGTACCTTGCAAATTGCACCAGGCCTGATATTGCATTTGCGGTAAATTTACTAGCTAGACATAGCGCTGCTCCAACAAAACGTCATTGGACAGGAGTAAAGAATATCTTTAGATATTTACATGGCACAAAAGATCTTGGCTTATTCTATCAGAGAAACCAAGATATGACTATGGTAGGATATACTGACGCTGGCTATTTATCTGATCCTCACAATGCTAGGTCACAGACAGGTTTCGTATTCTTATATGGTGGAACTGCTTTTTCATGAAAGTCACAAAACAGACTCTCGTAGCAACTTCCACTAATCATTCTGAAATAATTGCATTATTTGAAGCATCAAAGGAATGTGTATGGCTTCGCAGGATGATTAACCACATTCAAACTTCGTGTGGTGTTGGTTCATTAGGATCACCAACTATTATCTATGAAGATAATGCAGCTTGCATTGCTCAAATGAAAATGGGTTATATAAAAAGTAATATCACAAAACATATTTCTCCTAAATTATTCTTTCCTCATTCATTACAGAAAGATGGAGAAATTGATATTTTGCAAACCAAATCATGTGATAATCTAGCAGATTTATTCACAGAGTCTTTACCAAATTCAACATTCCAGAAATGCATTCATGGAATTGGTATGAGACGACTTTGAGTTTTGCAAAGTTCAGGGGGAGAAATCTCCTGAAAATATAATCCTTTTAGTTATCAGCAGATAATGAATTCATGGCACATCTGATTGCACTCTTTTCATTATGGGTTTCTTTGAAAATTTTCTCATGATGTTTTAATGAGGCAAATATCTTCATAAAGATTATATGCTATACTTTCTATTTTTCCTATGAAGGTTTTTAAAGGAAAGTATCTAAAGCATGTTTATTGTTCTCTAACTCACTAATAATTTTCTCCTTCTTTGAAGGTTTTTCTCATATGAGTTATCGAGAGACAATAATCTCTATATGTTGCATCATTTTCTCCTTATTATTTTTCCCACTGGGTTTAAAGGAGTTTTAGCAACATATCTATACCATTCTCCTCATATTTTTTCCCACAGGGTTTTTGGAGGAGACTCTCAAGAGATGAATGATAAATATATAAGAAGCTTTCAAAGATGAATCAAAAGAAGAGACGTTGTACAAGGGGGAGTGTTGAGAACCGACATCAACGAAGCGGCTTTAGTGAATCGTCATTAGGAAACGTAGTTAGCGGTTATTAGTGTCCAAGCGTCGTACGGATGCATCTGTCCGTACAGGCGCCTCTTTGTATAGACGCCTTCACAATGCGTCCCAAATCTTGTATAAATATGTGATTCTCAATCAATGAAAGGATTAGATCATTCGTACAATCACTTTTACTTTTTACAAAATGGAGACAAACAACATGCTTGGATAATAAAATAGGTCACACACACAATAACAGTGACAAGCGGGAAATCGAAGGGTCAGCTTTAATTGATCAACAGAGACACGCTAAACATATCATCTGGTCAGTGAGAACTACCCCTCCATTTTGGTAATAGGAAAGAACCATCAGTGACCGGACCATTTGATATTGTGTGCGATAACTATCCTGCCTTGCCCAAAATTCGATATCACCGATTACAAAAGTCGTGGCTGCTAGGCATAGATGCACATCACTAACGCGTGGCAAGTGGCCAGTCAGTGACGAGGGGTTGGTAATATGACGATCTGTAGTAGTGTGCATCGTTTTGGAAGCTTCCATCAGTTTTGGGAAGCTTCCAACCATTTTTTCTACTTACGTATTTGTTCTTTTCTTTTTGGTTTTGTATTTCCTCTTTTTTATTGTTTCTTTTCTTTCAATCAGATTTTGACTTTTCAAATTGGTGAACACTTATTCGAATTCACAAACATTTTCCAAATTTGCAAAACTTGCTCGAACCACCAAACATATTGGGAAATCACAAATAGTTTTTCAAATTTATGACTTTTTAAATAAGTAAGCATTTCGAAATTATGATTTTTTGAATTTATATTTTTTCTCAAATTCACAAATATTTTTAAAACTTTGCATCGTTTTCTGAATCTATAGTTTTTGCAAAATTTGAACATTCAAATGCATGAACTTTTAAGATTTTTTGAGCACTTGCTTTTCAAATTTGCGTCATGTTTAGAATTTATGATTTTTTTAAAATCATTCATACCTTTTAAATTTGTGAACCTTTTATGAATTAGCGACCATTTCAAAATTAACAAAACCAATATGGAATTTGTGACCATATTTTGAATTAAAGAATATTTTTCAAATTTAAGGTCTTTTTTGAATTCACAGTTCTTTTCATATTGGCGAACAATTGTTGAATTCACAAACATTTTCAAATTTTAAAATATTTTCTGAATTTGGGAACATTTTGTATTTTTTAAATCACGAACAATTTTTGAGGTCTATAATATTAGTACAAATTTGTGAATCTTCTTTTGAAATTATTGAAGACTTTTCTACGAGATTGCATTTTGCATATTCACGGATTTTTTAGTGTGATTTTTTTCATATTCTTGATCATATTAAAAATTCGTGACTATTTTTTTGCAATTTTTAGTTCTTAAGCTATTTTCATATTCACTAGTACTTTCGAAATACAAGAACATTTTTGGAATAACATAGTACTAGTTTTTATAAAAAAAATTCAGGTTCGTGAACAACTTAATTAGACACCGTTTGAAAAATAAGGATTTTTTTTTCAATTCACAAACATTTTTTGAAATTCAGGAAAACAAATTATATCCCGATTGTTCTTTTGAATTAATCAACTTTTTTGAATTCATGATCAATTTTTTCGATAATTGTGCATATTGAATTTGTCAGTTTTTTTGCTAAATTGTCAGACCTATTTTTAATTTGAGGTTTTATTTTCAACTTCCCGATTTTGTTTATTTAGAGAGCATTTTTCATTTTCGTGAATCTCTTTCAAATCATGGTAAAAAACTGCATTGACAAACATTTTTAAAATTCATGAAATTGCATTCGCAAATAATTTTCAAACTAGTTAACAATTCTCATATTTACCAATATCTTTCAAACTCGTGCACATTTTTAATAACACATAGGCTGGTTTATTTATTCTTGATTCATTTTTCAAATTCGTGGACATTTTCTGAATTATTGACCATTTAATGAAATTCAAGAAAATTGTTTCAAAAGATGTAAATTTTTTGAATGTAGGGATCTTTTTTCAATGCATGTACTTTTGGTGAATTCATGAGTAATTTGCAAATGTGTGAACTGTTTTCAAATTCATGAACTTATTTTTAATTTGTGAAATGTTTTGAATTCATTAACATTTCTTCAGAGTTATGCATTTTTTAATTCACCAAAATCTTTTCTAGTTCCCAAAAACATTTTGAATTAGGGAGCATTTTTGGTATTCGTGAACACTTTTAAAATTTGAGAAAAAAATTGCATTCGGATTTGGGAATTTTAAGAAATTCAAAAATTGTTTTTGAATTCACAAATAATTTCAAAGTGAACAATATTCATATTGGTGAATGTTTTTCAAAGTTTTGCATATTGTTTTAGCAGCACATAAGCTGGTTTATTTTTGAAGTGTATGTTGACTGTAGTAATGTGACAATGAATTTTGAAAAGGTACTTTTTTGGGGGGTATTTGGAAAGGGAACTACTCCCTCCGTCTCATAATGTAGGACATTTTTTGACTCAAGTGTAGTGTCAAAAAAACGTCTTACATACATTATGAGCCGGGGGAGATTGCAGCAGCAAGGCGACGTAGGCGAGCGTGGTTCACGGGCTGGCCCAATAGACGACGTGGACGACGAGGCGAGATGGTCGGTAACTTTTCTTGTTTTTTACTCAAAACAAGAAAAAACTAGGAAATCGTTACGGAAAAGGAATCTTGGTCCGTACATCGTCTCATCAGGCAGGCTGGCCACAGCCCCCTAAACCCATCATCGTATTCGTATGCTATATAAATCGTGCAAATCGTTTGAGTTACGGAAAAGGAATCTTGTTCCGTACGTGCTGTGGGCAGCTGAGCGCGCGGCGTCAAACCCCTAACGTCCTCGGCTCCGACAGCATTAGCACGTGCCGGCCGCGATCACCCGTCGTCGCCCGCCATGGACGCGTCAACGTCGTCCACCGCCATGCTGCTGGAGGCGTCAACGTCGTCGCAGCAGCAGCCCGGCGAGGCGCCGCTGTACCCGTACCTGGACGTCCCCGGCGTCCGGTTCGTCCCCACCGACCAGGAGCTCATCCTCTGCTACCTCCGGAGCAAGCTGCGCGGCGATCCGCCCCCGACCTCGCTCGTGCGCGACGACGACGTGTACGCGGAGCACCCCGAGTATCTTAGTGAGTTCTTGGCTTCTTGCTCAATGCCCACCGTCTTTTCTCTCCAAGACAAGAAGATTCCGATCGATCGTGATCTTCTTGATTGAGTTCTTGATGGCCGTGTAAATTGGTTTGGTTTTGGCAGCGACGAGGCTGGGCCCGAGCGTGGAGGACTACTGGTACGTGTTCACGCAGAGGAGCCGCAAGTACGCCAAGGGGGGGCGGCCGAGCCGGAGCACGGGCGACACGGGCCGCTGGAAGTCGGTGGGCAAGAACACGCCTGTCACCTACGGGAAGGAGAAGGCGACGATCGGGTTCAGGAACTCGCTGGCGTACGAGGTGTTCGTCCGCGACGATGGCGGCGACTCCAAGAAGAAGCGGATAGAGAAGACGGAGTGGAAGATGACCGAGTTCGTGGACGTCGACTCCAACAGGCCCGTCTCGTCCGGCTCCAACTTCATGCTGGTCAGCCATAGATCATCATCTCATCATCTCATCATCTCATGCCATGCCATGCATGCCCATCTAATTTGGTACCTAGCTAGCGTCTCTGTGTTTGATCATTGATGGTGTGTTTTGCTTGCAGCTCAACGACTGGGTGCTGTGCAGGATAACGCGCAAGCCGGAGAAGAAGAAGGGGGAGGAGGAGGATCCCGGCGCTTCTCCGGCGGACGAGGTGGTGGAGGAGGAGGAGCACGAGCCGTCATCGATGATGCTCGCCGACGAGCCGCTGACGGACACCAGCCCCGACACGTCGCAGCAAGCGCAGGTGACGGCGCCTGCCGGCCTCTTAGGCAACGGCGCCAACTGGTCGGACAGCACCGCCGACAGCCAGGCCGGACGATCCGGCTCCGGCTCCGACCCCCAAAAGACTGCCGACGACGACCCGTTCGAGTCTCTTGATCTGGGGCCCTTGCCGAGTGGGAACAGTCGTGACCATGTCTTCACGATTGATCCATGGGCCTGGAACCTGTATTATCCAGAGGGCACCGATATTGATTCGTCCGGCAGCCGGCTCCGAACGCCCAGCGACCCTGATCCGATGGAGATCCCGTCGGAACCACCTGCTTATCATCCTCAGCCTCGGCACGTCGTCACTGATCTTCCCTCCTCCTCCGCCGGCGGTCTTGATGAACTCACCAAGGTGATTCGCAAGAGAAAAGAACACGCCAGGGCGAGCGGCGACGACGCCGGGAAGAAGGGCAACGCGGCAGTGAAGAAGAGCTCCGGGCGTGCAAAGCCAGACGGCCAAAACTAATTCTGTGCAATGCATACATTTGTAGATAAACCCTCTCCTGTTCGACGAATTGCCGGAGCTCCTGGCGTTTCGGGTTTTCCGTAGGACATTTTTTTGTTGACAATAGGTGCTTATTCGCTGCTAGTGGAGCAGTTCATATTTAAGAGTTCATGACATGGATACAATGGTGGTCTGTTTAGGTAATTAGGTGTGCTTGTGCTGGATTTTAATTAGCAAGGCATCTTTGAACTGTAGGATTCTCATAGCAATTTTGCAAGGTTCAGTATGCCTTTTGTGATGTTTTTTTTAATTATCACCACAAGGGGCCGTTTGAGTCATATACTTCGAGATTGAGTTTGACAAATTCCTCTATCTCCAGAAGTTCAAACTTCAGTACAGTCGCAAAAATAAAAAGAAGTTCAAATTTCAGTAGTACTACTAGTTTTTTTTATCTCGTGTGCTCAAACCATAAGCCTCGGCTTAACACAACTTGCGGCCCACTCGACAGTCCCCAGCCATGGCGGGGAAGCAGTTCCCCTCCCTCGCGCACGCGCGCCGCGCCTCCTCCCGCTGCCTGCTCGCCGTCGGCGCCCTCCTCGTCTTCTCCGCCGTCTACTTCCTCCTCCTCTCCCCCTCGCCGCCGCGCCCCGTCGCCAGCCCACTCTCCAACCCTAGCACCACCACCTCCTTCGTCGCCTCCCTCGACCGCTTCCTCGACTCCCCGCACCACCCCGCCGCCTCCTCCGCGGCGCCCGGGGATCTCGACGCCGCGATCCGGAGCGAGGAGGAGGCCCGGCTGTACGGGGACCCCCGGGGCGCGTGGCCAGCGGCGCCCGCGCCGCTCAGGGTCTACGTGTACGAGATGCCGCGCAAGTTCACCTACGACCTGCTCAGGCTGTTCAGGGACTCGTACCGCGACACCGCCAACCTCACCTCCAACGGGAGCCCCGTGCACAGGCTCATCGAGCAGGTGGGCGAGCGGTGAGATCGATTTGTATCACCTCGCATCGTTTTATTTTGATGATGCCGCGAGATCTCCTTGTTCCCAGATTTGGCCGCAGACAGCTTTTAGTTTGTAGAATGCGGGACATTTAATTGTCAGGGGTGAAGACATGGAGTACATTGATGCGGATAGCTTGGTTGCTGGTTGAAAATGGGTGGATTAGTGTGGTATAATGCAGCATTACTATATTCCTCTGTGATAAATCTGTTCTCTGATGCGTTCGGAAGATTTCAAGTGTTTCTGAGTTGAGCTGTATGCTAGTATGTTGGATCTCATAGATATGTGCTGATCCGCTATAGGATTTCTCGGTATCTGTGGTATTCTTGTGACCCAATGCTGCTAAGTAATGCCACAAGCTTCTCGACTGGATCTTATATAAAGTAGTTTTTGCGATGTAGCAATTTAATTTTACAGCTTGAACATAGAAATTGAAGATTGGGATTTGCATCTCTGTCTTGTGATGATATATGGGGACCTTGAAACTGGTCCTCTTGGTCCTAGATGTAGAAACTTGCCAATTCTTACAAGATTCAAACATAAGGATGCTTATCATTTGCTGACGATCTTCCAATCTCTTTTGAGATCATAAAACACTTACTGGAATGGATTAATAAATATAAATAGTTTACTTCTTGCTGATATCGTGTTTCCATATAGCCCGAAACGGTGAACTGAGATAGCACGCACTAGTATTGGCTGGAATATGAAAAGTGTGTGCACTGCCTGTCTAGATCTACCTTCTCTGGATGTTACAAATTAATACATCAGTTTACCAACACAGTTTTGTTAAATATCTGTACACTAAGTAATATTGCAGCATTATGCATTTCGAACTTACCATTTGTCTGGTTTTACTGTCTAAATTGATCTCCATTCAAATATGCAGCATTCTATTGACTACTGGCTGTGGGCTGATCTCATTGCTCCTGAATCACAAAGACTTTTGAAGAATGTTATCAGGGTTGAGCGGCAAGAAGAAGCAGACATTTTCTACGTTCCATTTTTCACAACAATCAGTTACTTCTTGCTGGAGAAACAAGAATGCAAGGCACTTTATAGGGTGTGCGAGCATTTCTCAAGGTTTAATTTTTTAGCTAGTATTTGTTGTAGGACATATGGCCAAGCTAAACTTTGATTCTTCAGACTATCTGCCTGACATCAATTATTAAGAAAATTTATTCGTTTCTGGATCACACCAGAAATCATAATAACACACGCCATGGAGTGAACTCAATACTCTATGACTATCTGTAATTGTTTTTTTGGGGGGTTCACCTGACTAGGAAATATCCAACTCTCTGTCCAGATAGCAAATTATTAATTGTTCTGTTCATCCCTATTTACATCCAAGATGATCTTACCATTACTTCCCTGGAATTAGGAAGCTTTGAAGTGGATGACTGATCAACCTGCTTGGCAACGTTCAGAAGGCAGAGATCATGTTATTCCTGTTCATCACCCATGGTCTTTTAAGTCAGTCCGAAGATTTGTGAAGAAAGCAATGTGGCTTCTACCTGATATGGATTCTACTGGGAACTGGTATGGTCTTCATTCCTTCATTGTTCGCCACGTTGCCTCTATGCTGCTTGCATACATCAGTTGAGCAACACAACTCATGTTTCCACCTTATATCAGGTATAAACCTGGGCAAGTTTATCTGGAAAAGGATGTTATCCTTCCATATGTCCCAAATGTTGACCTTTGTGATTATAAGTGTGTGTCAGAAACTCAATCTAAAAGAAGTACATTGCTGTTTTTCCGAGGAAGACTTAAAAGAAATGCTGTAAGTTTCTTGCTACTATTTCAAGCTTTTGACAAAATCAGATCTATATATGCATGTGATAGTCCACTTTTTGTTGTCTTATTTGCCTTTTGATCTTCCATCTTGTTGACCTTGTTAGGGTGGGAAGATACGCAGTAAGCTTGTGGCAGAATTACAAAACATAGAAGACATAATCATAGAAGAAGGGTCTGCTGGGGCTAAGGGGAAAGTAGCAGCTCAGACTGGCATGCGCAAGTCTCTCTTTTGCTTGAATCCTGCTGGGGACACTCCATCTTCTGCTCGCCTGTTTGATGCAATTGTTAGTGGATGTATCCCAGTTATAATCAGCGATGAACTAGAGCTTCCTTTTGAAGGAATACTTGACTACAGTAAGGTATAGTTGACCCATTGTTCTACAACATGCCTTAACATTCTCCATAATTTGAAGCATGAAGGTTCGCAAAGACTGTTGATATATCTTACCGGAGCTCCAAAACTTTACCGGTTACCTGAAAAAATAGGATATTTTTCTAGTTGAATCTCATGAATAACAAACAAATATATCCATATTACTGAGTTACTAACAAGTAACAGGACTGGGCTCTATGTTTGAATGACACTGACAGTTGTAGAATTAGTGATACCTATCTTTTGACATATACCAATTTCTCTGCATCAATAGTGTTTCTGAAGCTTGTGTAAAAGTTGGCACGGTATCTATGAAATCACTGTACCTAAGGATTATTTTATTTTCTACTCCCTCCGTTCCTAAATATTTGTCTTTTTAGAGATTTCAAATGGACTATCACATACGGATGTATAGACATATTTTAGAGTGTAGATTCACTCATTTTGCTCCGTATGTAGTCACTTGTTGAAATCTCTAGAAAGACAAATATTTAGGAACGGAGGGAGTATATATACTTGCACTGTGAGATAAACCGAGAAGATGCGTTGGTGATATCGGTCACTATGAATTATAAAAATGGTGCGTGAGCAATATCAATCAATTGTAAACTATAGTAAAGATGTCTATATAGATGTGCACATGTGTGGGCATGCACGAAAAGCTTATACATTCAGTCTATTGGAGATGCATATATTATATCCCATCAAGATTTAATTTTAATTTTTTATTGTAGCATGATGATTATGTATTTTTGCCTCACCATTAGTCATCGGCATTGGTCTGCTGCATTTGGAGACACAAGTTTTTGTAGTGTGAAATAATTGCCTGTTACTTCATTGTGCAGATAGCATTGTTTGTTTCATCAACTGATGCTGTGCAACCTGGCTGGCTGGTGAAGTACCTAAGAGGCATCGATGCCAAAAGAGTCAGGGAGATGCAATCCAATCTTCTCAAGGTTTGCTCTTATTTAAAACCTAAATACGATTTAAGGGTATGCTTGGTTTGAACCCAAGTTCAGACTACCAAAAGTTTGGCTAGCCAAAATTTCAGTGAAGGTTATGCTTGCCCATGATTTGAACAATGTTGCCAAGAAAAACAAACTAGAGTGTGCTAGTTAGTTGGTATGGGCAATGCCAATTTTGGTGATTTTGGGCACCGACCAAATATACCCTTAAGTTTCTTGGAAGACCCATCTTGACTATTTTTACTCGTGGTGCATTGACAGTACTCGAAGCATTTTCTATATTCAAGTCCTGCTCAGCCCCTTGGACCAGAAGACCTTACATGGAGAATGGTAATTCCCTGACATTCTTCTAGAGTTGTTCAGCCTATTATACTCGCGAAATAGAAGTGTTTCTGCTTCTACATCGGTTCAATGTTGTGAGCCCAACACTTTTAAGGCCAATTATTTTATCTGCAGTTTCGTTCCTTGTGTAAATGTTGGGACTTAACAGATACAGTAATCTTCGCTATAACAGTTTATCCGTTCCATGCCCGAAATGCAGATTGCTGGCAAGCTGGTGAACATCAAGTTGCATATTCAGCGGTCGCGGCGCGTGGTCAGAGAATCAAGAAGCGTATGCACATGTGAGTGTAGAGTCGGGAACACCACGAGGATGCTCTGAACCAGCTTTTTCTTTGTGTTTTCCAGTTCACTTATCGCAGTAGCTCTTCTCTACCTGTCATTGGCATGAGTTTTGCACAGCTGCTACACTCCCTTGTAAATTGTACTTGAAAAATCTAGCGTTAGTTTGTAAGTGATGCAAATCTAGCGTTAGTTTGTAAGTGATGCTCCAGTTGGAGAATTAATTCAGAATTTTAAGATATGCAGTGTGCTACATCGCTTTTATGGCCAAGGGCCCAAGGCCTAAAGATCCTGGTGTGGATGTATTCCCTCCGTTTTTATTTACTCTGCATATTAGAGTTGACTGAAGTCAAACTTCGTAAAGTTTGACCAAGTTTATAGAAAAAAGTACAAACATTTGCTATAACAATCTATATGATGTGAAGGTACATTCAATAATAAATATAATAGTATTGATTTATTATTGTATATGTTAATATTTTTATTTATAAATTTTGTCAAAGTTTACAAAGCTTGACTTTGACTAAAGCTAATACATGAACTAATTAAAAATGGAGGGAGTACCTTATTCATAGCCCAGAGACCCTTGCAGTTATTATAAACATTAAAAAGCAATTATCAGGGAATTTCCACAGAACTGGCGATGCATACCACATAAATTTCAACCAGTTCTACTCCCTCCGTTTGGGTTTATGAGGTCTCTGGCCATGAATTTGATCAACAAAAAATGAGTTGTATGCTACAAAAGTTATGCCATTGAAAACTTCTTTTGAATGTGAAGATTCAAAGGTGTAACTTTTGTAGCATATATAAATCCAAACAGAACTCAACATAGAACAACTGTGGCAGGAAATTCAAGTTTTTAAAGCCAGCCCACTGGTCTGAACATACTCGACAATGGCGCAATAGGCATATTGGTCGCTAAGAGTTTTGGTTCGACTTGACCAAAATACTAAGGTTATCATACAAAATTGACCTCACAAGGCCTACGGTCACAGAATCACAAGAAGCTACTTTGTCCTTGTGTGACAATGGGCATTGCAGAGCTTGACATAAGTCTACTATCTCCACTACGGCGCAGTCATGAGGGGAGCCATCTTAGAAGCTCCTACCTCTGTCAGACTTCAGCACACTTCCCTTCTTCTAGGTACCACCAGAACGGCCAAAAAATGATCTGCAAAGGACTAGCACAAGTTAGGTTCACAGAAAGTCGAGGCGGGCTAGTTTACAAACATCAGAAACTATTATTACACAAGTAAAGCAACAGCTGCAAGTTTATGGTGTAAGAATTTGTTAATAGAGTAATCCTAAGCAGGATATGAAATACATCGACATATTATCATAAATACCTGACCCAAAATAATTTGTAGCAAGAAAAACTGGACCATGAAATGTCTCGAGTTCTTAACAGAGAAGCTGAAAATTTCTCAAGACACTAGACAGGAATTACATTGTTCGTTCTTAATAGAGAAGCTGAGAATTTCTTAAGACACTGGACAGGAATAACATTGTTCTTGTATGCATTCCTACATGCAACACTCTTAACACAGTTTCTGTGGAAGCACAAGTATTACAGCTACAGCGAAGATAAAGCACAAACATCCAACTAGTTGCTTGCTTATCGAATACGAACCAGATGCATGTAAATATGCATGACAAGTAGGGATGTCCAACAGCAAAGAGTAGTTAGATGTATGCATGATGCTCAATGCTGAGAATGGCATTCAGGTGAAGACTGTTTTTACCTAACAGATAGATTGGCATGTTGATAAGCAGAATGCACATCTTCCATAATCAGCAGAAATAGCCCCGGCAATTTGAGGATCCACAAAGGCATCTCTTAGCTCCAGGAGAACCTATACCACCAGAATCAGCTCCAATCTCACCATAGTCATAAGTCAGCTCTGTCATGGGAGGGATGTGCTTTAGCGCAAAGAACATGATATGTGGGTGACCGTCATCTCCATGGTCAAACTGAACTGGCTGCCAGAAGGCGTTAGGGGAGCAACTATGATTCATGAAACGTGAGATGTTTCCCATTTTCTTTGCGCTTATCTTGATGGGCAGTGGCTCAAAAGTATCAGCTGAATTATTTGTGACTTGCTCCCCCATCTGTTCAGGTACATAATCCCATTTTAATGTCTTCTCACCAGGACGCACAGTCTGAAAAAGGTAATCATCTTCATCTTCACCATCCAAATTCCTTTTACTCTCATCAATAACCTCGCCAACATACTCGCAGATAAATGAGCCAGCCCGTATAGGATCCCATGAACGAAGACCCCAGCCTCGATTTCCTGTCCTAAAGATCTCAAAGTGAACCCTAATCCCCTTCTGTGTCACCCTGTTACGGCAGTTAACTGAACACTGGCAAGATTCACCACATTCATATAGCCTATTCTTGCGGCATACAAGCAATCCTGTTGAACTATAAGGTAAATTACCTCCATTAAACTCTGCACAATCACAATCGGTATCACTGGGCAGACAAGCATTGAGGCATGAACAACCCTGTAATGGTTTCATAGAACTTAGTGGCTTTGGGTATTTGACCTGGGTAATATAGGTGAAAAGGCCTGGTCCTTTCTCACTGTCAACATCATTGACAAGACACACCGGAAGATTTTCAGTACCAGATGATAGATCAGGGTGTAGAACTCTGCCTCTAGTTGCTGGATTCTCTACCCATTTCCGGGACATCTTCCAGATTGACATTCCCTCGGGTTGTCCTGGCTCCCTCAGCAGCTTGTACTTGAAGCAATTGATCCCAGTCTTTGTTCTCTCCTTCCAGGACTCATGGATCTTATAGAGGCCATCATACATATAAACCTTCCCACCCAAGCTACCTGGATCTTTAAATCCCCGTACAACCCGGATCACATTCTTTCTCGACAGGCTCATCTGAAGAGCAAGGTTACCCCTCTCAAGCTTCTGGTCATGCATCTCCTCATTGTTCTTGCTACTACCTCCTGAACCGCTGTAGACTAGTGCGTCTGTAGCATCATCTTCATTCTCATAAACACCTGCAGCGACAATACATACTGCTACAGAATCATCACCCTTATCACCAAATGTGTGGGTCATATAATCAATTCCAGCCATGGTAGGAGTATGCAAGCCAATAATGCATAGCTCCATCCTGAAGTAGAAAATATCCCCTATCTCGATTCCAGGAACAACTCCAATCCTCTTACCGATGTTAGCCCTAAGATTACAGGCCATCATCGTGGCACCAATCTTAAGGTCTGGGCGTTTGGTACTCTCTTGTGCCTGATCCAATTGAAGATGTCTACGCCGCAGGGCCTCGAAGTTCATGAGAACCTCTTCCACAACTTCCCTGGGATTGCTGGATGAAAGGGGCACCGAGGTAAACTCATTGTCAGCACCAGCCTTCCTGTGAAAGGATTTGTTGCGTTTGGTCTTCACACCATTGTTGTCATCACTGCCCAAACCGCCGCTCATCTTATATCCAGTTAGGTGGGACGGCCTCTTGATCTTCCGCCCAGATGCTGACGTCTGGTTGCCAGTGAAATGCTCATTGTCATCGTCATCGTCATCCAGTGGTATAACAGGTGGCGGTGTCGGCCTGTAAGCTGATATAGGGATGACATCAATTGGGTTGTCAGCGCTGGCGCCAAGGTTTGTAGCCCCATTAGCAGCAGTCTGGCCTCCATTAGCAGCATACTTATCAGCAAAGGTGGTAGCCCGGCCTCCACCGGCATCCTGACCACGAGAAGATGCAGGTTGCCCTCTACCGGCATCCTGGCCACGGGAAGAGGCAGGCTGCCCTCCATAAGCATCTTGAGCACCGAAAGCGGCCGCGAATGACGTGAAAGCAGGATGGCCGGGAGCACCAAACCCCCCTGGAAACTGCCCAGCTGAAGTGACAAATATCAATGGTGGGGTGGTGTTGGGCACGTTAAACGTGTTGACCCCCAGGGGCGCAGGGAACATGGGAGCCAAAGTCCTCAGGGGCTGGATATCGAGGACATCCTGATCAGGAGTAGGCATGAAATTCGATGTCCGGTCCATGACGGCTCGCAGCAGCTGGATCCCTGCATCAAGCAAAGCATTGTTAGTGTCCATGACATAGCACATCGGCGTAGCTGCGTGGAAATGTAATAAAGTTTCTAACTTTAGGTTTCCTGACGGGCCACAGTAGTTCGAAATGCAAGAATCGAACCAACCAGGAGCAAAACCAAAACAAAATATAGATGATAATCGACATCGATTCCGCGAGCAAACGGATGGCAATCGAGCAAGCAGCAGTAAAAATGCCCAGGATTGTCGACGGAAACCCTAGGACGCGCCGCCGGCGAGCAAGCCCCAACCCGGCCGCCGGTCGGGGTGACCCGCCAGCCGGGCTCTCGAAAGCTGGGGTTTTGTGGGTGGCGGGGGGAGAGAGATCCCACGAACTCCGCCCCCGCGAACCAGCGCAACACTCGAAGAAATCGCAAACCATGTGCAGATTCGCAGCTCGAGTGGAGAAGAGCTCACCTTGGCGAGTATCCGGAGCTGATTCTAGGGGACGGAGGGAGCCATGGGGGCGGACAGCGGCTGCTCTGTTCAACTTCGGGCAGGGGGAGGGGAAATTTGGTGGGAGCAGTGTGGTCTGTGGGAGAGGATGGTTCGCCTGCTCTGGGCCTGTCCCACTAGTAGTGCTATACTACCCAAGAGGCGCGGCGGAGGGTCGCCACTGGTTTCCTCTCGCCCGTCGGATCAGAGAACCGACGCTTCAGATGCGATGGTACCCAACACCGAACGGCGTTGCTTGCTTTTCGCGCGTGTGTTTTTAGAGCATCTGCAACGGATTTATGTACTTCCTCCGATCACTTTTGTAAGTCATTTCAGACAACTTAAAATGGGCTATTTTATACATTGTCTGAAATGTCTTTAAGGTTTTATAAAAGTGAACAGAGGAAGTACAATACTCGCTCAATTTCGTGATGACCAAATTTGGCGGCATGTTAGGTTCTTGGGGTAAACGATAATTTTCTGGTGGTGATAAGAATTGGCAGAAATTTTTTGACTTCATATATGGTACCGAGAGCATCTACACTCGGGCGCCTCAAACCCGCCTCATACGCTCGGGCGGGTTGACCGGTCACATTTATTTATCCAGACGGACGCCTCAAACGGTTCTCATACGCGCGGGCTGACCGGCACCATCATATCTAACCCAAATATGAGGCGGATATGGGGCCACCCGCCATGTCGGACTGACAGAGGGGTCCCATGGGAAAACGCCCGAAAACCCGGCGGTCCGACGGACGCCGCGTTTATCGCCTCGATGTGAATGTCGCGTGGCGCCGCTCCGGCTCGCGGCCCAAGACCAAACCCAGCTATTTAAGTCGGCCGGCGTCCCACAACCCTAACACATCCACCTCTCCCCTCTTCGCGCCGCCAGTCTGAGCCCATGCACCTCCTCCCTCTCTCGCTCCGGCGCTCTGCCCATGGTCCGAGCTCCGCCCATACTCTGGCACTCCGCCATGGTCCGGAGGAAGATTACCTACTACGCCAATGCTGACGCCGGAGCGCCGCGCCGAGATCCAACAGGAGATCCGGGCGAGGCAAGCCGCGCGCGCCGCCCGCATTGCTGTCGTGCTGCCTCCGGACTCGCCGAAGCCGAAGGAGGAGGAGGAGCAGCCGGAGGAAGAGGAGAAGGAGGAGATGGCTTTAATGAAGGTGGAGGAGGTGGAAGAGGTGGAGCAACAGGAGCCGGAGTTGCTGGAGCAGCAGATGTCGGGCTTCAACATGGAGCAGGCGGAGATGGAGTTCGCCATCGCCCAGTCCAACGAGATGGCGGAGCAGCAGGCCATTCTGGAGTCTTTTAGTTTGCATGTCTTTGTATGGATTTAAGAATTTAGTATGAGATGTTCGTCTGCAACTGTGAAAATTTGAGGCATGACCAGCCAGTGCCCGTGGACGCGCCCTCGGGCATTTGAGGGGCCGGATTTGGCTATAGATGCTCTGACATGCTTAATATACTTTGGTCTAAAAATAAGATTGGTCCTCCTTTAGAAATGTCTAATTGGTCCATTTCCGCCTTAGGATATTTTTATAAATAGAAGATTGGAAAATGATTATTTTATAATTACCTAGCATGATATTTTGCTAGGGGGTTGTCGCCTTAAAACACAATGATGGGAGATATTTTAGATTTGCAAACATGTTTCTGTTGTGCATGTTTGGGATTGTGCCACACAATGTCTTACTTCCATGGGATTTGTGGACGTGGTTTTGTTTGATAGATGGCTAGAACTAGTTGATCTCTTAGAGCAATTCTAGCACGCTTATTCAAACGGACGGTGCTTTTGTCTGTCTTTTGTTCGTCTGGGTCGGCCGTCCGCTCGACGTCCGTCCTGTTTATTATTTGGGTCGATACTGCGTCCAATCCGCTGACCCATATTTGTTGGCGTGGCCGGCTGGCCGTCCTTTTTTAATAACTAGATGATATCCCGCACGTTGTTGCGGGAATATTTTGCAACATATTTCAATGTGACTCGTTGTATGAAACATGAATATTTAAAGTAATAATATAAAAGGCTAACAATAAAAATATATATAATTTATTGTGCTTGATTACTATATAGTTGTAAAATGTTTATTAAATGTATATAGCATAATAGAATGAAAACCTCATGTATGTTACATGTTGAGATAAGTCTTTTTTTCATGCATGTCATGATGAAGTGGCATGCTTGCATGTTGAGAGACATATGATAGTGGGGTGGACCTTTTCTCATGCCTGTTGTGCAATGATGTGGCATGCTTGCATGTTGAAAGAAATAGTTAGTGGGGGCCAGCTATTTAGATATAGAAGATATGCACACATTTTGCATTATTTCACATGCAAACATATAAAAAACATATATAAATAGTATAGTTTCAGAACCAAATGAAACATAGTTTCACAACCAAATGAATTAAGCATAGTTTTACAAGCCGAATAAAAATTAAATTGTCTCAAATACATGTGAAAAAAGATATATCTATTAGTTGCCAACATGAGCCCACATATACTCAATCAAATCATTTTACAGCTGCATGTGAGTTTCCTGAAGGAAATATGCCCTAGAGGCAATAATAAAGTTATTATTTATTTCCTTATATCATGATAAATGTTTATTATTCATGCTAGAATTGTATTAACCGGAAACATAATACATGTGTGAATACATAGACAAACAGATTGTCACTAGTATGCCTCTACTTGACTAGCTCGTTGATCAAAGATGGTTATGTTTCCTAACCATAGACATGAGTTGTCATTTGATTAAACGGGTCACATCATTAGGAGAATGATGTGATTGACATGACTCATTCCGTTAGCTTAGCACACGATTGTTTAGTATTCTACTATTGCTTTCTTCATGACTTATACATGTTCCTATGACTATGAGATTATGCAACTCCCGTTTACCGGAGGAACACTTTGTGTGCTACCAAACGTCACAACGTAACCGGGTGATTATAAAGGTGCTCTACAGGTGTCTCCAAAGGTACTTGTTGGGTTGGCGTATTTCAAGATTAGGATTTGTCACTCCGATTGTCGGAGAGGTATCTCTGGGCCCTCTCGGTAATGCACATCACTTAAGCCTTGCAAGCATTGCAACTAATGAGTTAGTTGCGGGATGATGTATTACGGAACGAGTAAAGAGACTTGCCGGTAACGAGATTGAACTAGGTATTGAGATAACGACGATCGAATCTCGGGCAAGTAACATACCGATGACAAAGGGAACAACGTATGTTGTTATGCGGTTTGACCGATAAAGATCTTCGTAAAATATGTGGGAGCCAATATGAACATCCAAGTTCTGCTATTGGTTATTGACCGGAGACATGTCTCGGTCATGTCTACATAGTTCTCGAACCCGTAGGGTCCGCACGCTTAAAGTTTCGATGATGGTTGTATTATGAGTTTATATGATTTGATGTACCGAAGGTTGTTCGGAGTCCCGGATGTGATCCCGGACATGACGAGGAGTCTCAAAATGGTCGAGACATGAAGATTGATATATTGGAAGCCTATGTTTGGATATCGGAAGTGTTCCGGGTGAAATCGGGATTTTACCGGAGTACCGGGAGGTTACCGCGGGGACTTAATGGGCCTTAGTGGGCCTAGGTGGAAGAGAGGAGAGGCGACTAGGGCTGGGCCGCACGCCCCCCTCCCCAGTCCGAATAGGACAAGGAGAGGGGGGGGGGCACCCCCCTTCCTTCTTCTCCTCCACTCTTTCCCCCTCCCAAGTCCTAATCCAACTAGGAAATGGGGGGAGTCCTACTCCCACCAGTCCTACTCCCGGTGGGAGTAGGACTCCTCCTGGCGCGCCTCCTCCCTGGCCGGCCGCACCCCCCTTGCTCCTTTATATACAGGGGCAAGGGGGCACCCCATAGACACAACAATTGATCTGTTTGATCTTTTAGCCGTGTGCGGTGCCCCCCTCCATCATAGTCCACCTCGATAATACTGTAGCGGTGCTTAGGCGAAGCCCTGCGTCGGTAGAACATGAACATCGTCACCACGCCGTCGTGCTGACGAAACTCTCCCTCAACACTCAGCTAGATAGGAGTTCGAGGGACGTCATCGGGCTGAACGTGTGCTGAACTCGGAGGTGCCGTACCTTCGGTACTTGATCGGTCGGATCGTGAAGACGTACGACTACATCAACCGCGTTGTGCTAACGCTTCCGCTTTCGGTCTACGAGGGTACGTAGACAACACTCTCCCCTCTCATTGCTATGCATCACCATGATCTTGCGTGTGCGTAGGAATTTTTTTGAAATTACTACATTCCCAACAGTGGTATCAGAGCCATGTTTTATGCGTAGATGTCATATGCACGAGTAGAACACAAGTGAGTTGTGGGCGATATAAGTCATACTGCTTACCAGCATGTCATACTTTGGTTCGGCGATATTGTTGGATGAAGCGGCCCGGACCGACATTACGCATACGCTTACGCGAGACTGGTTCTACCGACGTGATTTGCACACAGGTGGCTGGCGGGTGTCAGTTTCTCCAACTTTAGTTGAACCGAGTGTGGCTACGCCCGGTCCTTGCGAAGGTTAAAACAACACCAACTTGACAAACTATCGTTGTGGTTTTGATGCGTAGGTAAGAACGGTTCTTGCTAAGCCCGTAGCAGCCACGTAAAAATTGCAACAACAAAGTAGAGGACGTCTAACTTGTTTTTACAGGGCATGTTGTGATGTGATATGGCCAAGACATGATGCTAAATTTTATTGTATGAGATGATCATGTTTTGTAACCGAGTTATCGGCAACTGGCAGGAGCCACATGGTTGTCGCTTTATTGTATGCAATGCAATCGCCCTGTAATGCTTTACTTTATCACTAAGCGGTAGTGATATTCGTGGAAGCATAAGATTGGTGAGACGACAATGATGCTACGATGGAGATCAAGGTGTCGCGCCGGTGACGATGGTGATCATGACAGTGCTTCGGAGATGGAGATCACAAGCACAAGATGATGATGGCCATATCATATCACTTATATTGATTGCATGTGATGTTTATCTCTTATGCATCTTATCTTGCTTTGATTGATGGTAGCATTATAAGATGATCTCTCACTAAATTTCAAGATAAAAGTGTTATCCTTGAGTATGCACTGTTGCCAAAGTTCGTCGTGCCCAGACACCACATGATGATCGGGTGTGATAAGCTCTACGTCCATCTACAACGGGTGCAAGCCAGTTTTGCACACGCAGAATACTCAGGTTAAACTTGACGAGCCTAGCATATGCAGATATGGCCTCGGAACACTGAGACCGAAAGGTCGAGCGTGAATCATATAGTAGATATGATCAACATAGTGATGTTCACCATTGAAAACTACTCCATTTCACGTGATGATCGGTTATGGTTTAGTTGATTTGGATCACGTGATCACTTAGAAGATTAGAGGATGTCTTTCTAAGTGGGAGTTCTTAAGTAATATGATTAATTGAACTTAAATTTATCATGAACTTAGTACCTGATAGTATCTTGCTTGTCTATGTTTGATTGTAGATAGATGGCCCGTGCCGTTGTTCCGTTGAATTTTAATGCGTTCCTTGAGAAAGCAAAGTTGAAAGATGATGGTAGCAATTACACGGACTGGGTCCGTAACTTGAGGATTATCCTCATTGCTGCTCAGAAGAATTACGTCCTGGAAGCACCGCTGAGTGCCAAGCCTGCTGCTGATGCAACTGCAGAGGTTAAGAACGCCTGACAGAGCAAAGCTGATGACTACTCGATAGTTCAGTGTGCCATGCTTTACAGCTTAGAACCGGGACTTCAACGACGTTTTGAACGTCATGGAGCATATGAGATGTTCTAGGAGTTGAAGTTAATATTTCAAGCAAATGCCCGGATTGAGAGATATGAAGTCTCCAATAAGTTCTACTGCTGCAAGATGGAGGAGAATAGTTCTGTCAGTGAGCATATACTCAGAATGTCTGGGTACCATAATCACTTGACTCAGCTGGGAGTTAATCTTCCGGTTGATAGTGTCATTGACAGAGTTCTTCAATCACTGCCACCAAGCTACAAAAGCTTCATGATGAACTATAATCTGCAAGGGATGAATAAGACAATTCCCGAGCTCTTCGCAATGCTAAAAGCTGCGGAGGTAGAAATCAAGAAGGAGCATCAAGTGTTGATGGTCAATAAGACCACCAGTTTCAAGAAAAAGGGTAAAGGGAAGAAGAAGGGGAACTTCAAGAAGAACAACAAACAAGTTGCTGCTCAGGAGAAGAAACCCAAGTCTGGACCTAAGCCTGACACTGAGTGCTTTTACTGCAAGCAGACTGGTCACTGGAAGCGGAACTGCCCCAAGTATTTGGCGGATAAGAAGGAAGGCAAGGTGAACAAAGGTATATGTGATATACATGTTATTGATGTGTACCTTACTAGAGCTCGCAGTAGCACCTGGGTATTTGATACTGGTTCTGTTGCTAATATTTGCAACTCGAAACAGGGACTACGGATTAAGCGAACACTGGCAAAGGACGAGGTGACGATGCGCGTGGGAAATGGTTCCAAAGTCGATGTGATCGCGGTAGGCACACTACCTCTACATCTACCTTCGGGATTAGTATTAGACCTAAATAATTGTTATCTGGTGCCAGCGTTGAGCATGATGTGAGATGGTTATTCATTTAAATCAGAGAATAATGGTTGTTCTATTTATATGAGTAATATCTTTTATGGTCATGCATCCTTGAAGAGTGGTCTATTTTTGATGAATCTCGATAGTAGTGATACACATATTCATAATGTTGAAGCCAAAAGATGCAGAGTTGATAATGATAGTGCAACTTATTTGTGGCACCGCCGTTTAGGTCATATCGGTATAAAGCGCATGAAGAAACTCCATACTGATGGACTTTTGGAACCACTTGATTATGAATCACTTGGTACTTGCGAACCATGCCTCATGGGCAAGATGACTAAAATGCCGTTCTCCGGTACTATGGAGAGAGCAACATATTTGTTGGAAATCATACATACAAATGTATGTGGTCCGATGAATATTGAGGCTCGTGGCGGATATCGTTATTTTCTCACCTTCACAGATGATTTAAGCAGATATGGGTATATCTACTTAATGAAGCATAAGTCTGAAACATTTGAAAAGTTCAAAGAATTTCAGAGTGAAGTTGAAAATCATCGTAACAAGAAAATAAAGTTTCTACGATCTGATCGTGGAGGAGAATATTTGAGTTACGAGTTTGGTCTACATTTGAAACAATGCGGAATAGTTTCGCAACTCACACCACCCGGAACACCACAGCGTAATGGTGTGTCCGAATGTCATAATCGTACTTTACTAGATATGGTGCGATCTATGATGTCTCTTACAGATTTACCGCTATCATTTTGGGGTTATGCTTTAGAGACGACCGCATTCACGTTAAATAGGGCACCATCGAAATCCATTGAGACGATGCCTTATGAACTGTGGTTTGGCAAGAAACCAAAGTTGTCATTTCTGAAAGTTTGGGGCTGCGATGCTTATGTGAAAAAGCTTCAACCTGATAAGCTCGAACCCAAATCGGAGAAATGTGTCTTCATAGGATACCCAAAGGAGACTGTTGGCTACACCTTCTATCACATATCCGAAGGCAAGACATTCGTTGCTAAGAATGGATCCTTTCTAGAGAAGGAGTTTCTCTCGAAAGAAGTGAGTGGGAGGAAAGTAGAACTTGATGAGGTAATTGTACCTGCTCCTCCATTGGAAAGTAATTCATCACATAAACCGGTTTCTGTGATGCCTACACCAATTAGTGAGGAAGTTAATGATGATGATCATGGAACTTCAGATCAAGTTACTACTGAACCTCGTAGATCAACCAGAGTAAGATCCGCACCAGAGTGGTACGGTAATCCTGTTCTGGAAGTCATGCTACTAGATCATGATGAACCTACGAACTATGAAGAAGCAATGGTGAGCCCAGATTCCGCAAAATGGCTTGAGGCCATGAAATCTGAGATGGGATCCATGTATGAGAACAAAGTGTGGACTTTGGTTGACTTGCCCAATGATCGGCAAGCAATTGAGAATAAATGGATCTTCAAGAAGTAGACTGGCGCTGATGGTAATGTTACTGTCTACAAAGCTCGACTTGTTGCGAAAGGTTTTCGACAAGTTCAAGGGATTGACTACGATGAGACCTTCTCACCCGTAGCGATGCTTAAGTTTGTCCGAATCATGTTAGCAATTGCCGCATTTTATGATTATGAAATTTGGCAAATGGATATCAAAACTGCATTCCTTAATGGATTTCTGGAAGAAGAGTTGTATATGATGCAACTGGAAGGTTTTGTCGATCCAAAGGGAGCTAACAAAGTGTGCAAGCTCCAGCGATCCATTTATGGACTGGTGCAAGCCTCTCGGAGTTGGAATAAACGCTTTGATAGTGTGATCAAAGCATTTGGTTTTGTACAGACTTTTGGAGAAGCCTGTATTTACAAGAAAGTGAGTGGGAGCTCTATAGCATTTCTAATATTATATGTGGATGACATATTGTTGATTGGAAATGATATAGAATTTTTGGATAGCATAAAGGGATACTTGAATAAGAGTTTTTCCATGAAAGACCTCGGTGAAGCTGCTTATATATTGGGCATCAAGATCTATAGAGATAGATCAAGACGCTTAATTGGACTTTCACAAAGCACATACCTTGACAAAGTTTTGAAGAAGTTCAAAATGGATCAAGCAAAGAAAGGGTTCTTGCCTGTGTTACAAGGTGTGAAGTTGAGTAAGACTCAATGCCCGACCACTGTAGAAGATAGAGAGAAAATGAAAGATGTTCCCTATGCTTCAGCCATAGGCTCTATCATGTATGCAATGTTGTGTACCAGACCTGATGTGTGCCTTGCTATAAGTCTAGCAGGGAGGTACCAAAGTAATCCAGGAGTGGATCACTGGACAGCGGTCAAGAAAATCCTGAAATACCTGAAAAGGACTAAGGATATGTTTCTCGTTTATGGAGGTGACAAAGAGCTCATCGTAAATGGTTACGTTGGTGCAAGCTTTGAAACTGATCCGGACGATTCTAAATCGCAAACCAGATACGTGTTTACAATAAACGGTGGAGCTGTCAGTTGTTGCAGTTCTAAACAAAGCGTTGTGGCGGGATCTACATGTGAAGCGGAGTACATAGCTGCTTCGGAAGCATCAAATGAAGGAGTCTGGATGAAGGATTTCATATCCGATCTAGGTGTCATACCTAGTGCATCGGGTCCAATGAAAATCTTTTGTGACAATACTGGTGCAATTGCCTTGGCGAAGGAATCCAGATTTCACAAGAGAACCAAACACATCAAGAGACGCTTCAATTCCATCTGGGATTTAGTCTAGGTGGGAGACATAGAAATTTGCAAGATACATACAGATCTGAATGTTGCAGACCCGTTGACTAAGCCTCTTCCACGAGCAAAACATGATCAACACCAAGACTCCATGGGTGTTAGAATCATTACTATGTAATCTAGATTATTGACTCTAGTGCAAGTGGGAGACTGAAGGAAATATGCCCTAGAGGCAATAATAAAGTTATTATTTATTTCCTTATATCATGAAAAATGTTTATTATTCATGCTAGAATTGTATTAACCGGAAACATAATACATGTGTGAATACATAGACAAACAGATTGTCACTAGTATGCCTCTACTTGACTAGCTCGTTGATCAAAGATGGTTATGTTTCCTAACCATAGACATGAGTTGTCATTTGATTAACGGGGTCACATCATTAGGAGAATTATGTGATTGACATGACCCATTCCGTTAGCTTAGCACACGATCGTTTAGTATTCTGCTATTGCTTTCTTCATGACTTATACATGTTCCTATGACTATGAGATTATGCAACCCCCGTTTAGTGGAGGAACACTTTGTGTGCTACCGAACATCACAACGTAACTGGGTGATTATAAAGGTGCTCTACAGGTGTCTCCAAAGGTACTTGTTGGGTTGGCGTATTTCGAGATTAGGATTTATCACTCCGATTGTCGGAGAGGTATCTCTAGGCCCTCTCGGTAATGCACATCACTTAAGCCTTGCAAGCATTGTAACTAATGAGTTAGTTGCGGGATGATGTATTACGGAACGAGTAAAGAGACTTGCCGGTAACGAGATTGAACTAGGTATTGAGATACTGACGATCGAATCTCGGGCAAGTAACATACCGATGACAAAGGGAACAACGTATGTTGTTATACGGTTTGACCGATAAAGATCTTTGTAGAATATGTGGGAGCCAATATGAACATCCAGGTTCCGCTATTAGTTATTGATTGGAGACATGTCTCGGTCATGTCTACATAGTTCTCGAACCCGTAGGGTCCGCACGCTTAAAGTTTCGATGACGGTTGTATTATGAGTTTATATGATTTGATGTACCGAAGGTTTTTCGGAGTCCCGAATGTGATCCCAGACATGACGAGGAGTCTCGAAATGGTCGAGACATGAAGATTGATATATTGGAAGCCTATGTTTGGATATCGGAAGTATTCCGGGTGAAACCGGGATTTTACCGGAGTACCGGGAGGTTACCGGAACCCCTCGGGGACTTAATGGGCCTTAGTGGGCCTAGGTGGAAGAGAGGAGAGGCGGCTAGGGCTGGGCCATGCGCCCCTCCCCCCAGTATGAATAGGACAAGGAGAGGGGGGTGGCGCCCCCCTTCCTTCTTCTCCTCCACTCTTTCCCCCTCCCAAGTCCTAATCCAACTAGGAAAGGGGGGGAGTCCTACTCCCGGTGGGAGTAGGACTCCTCCTGGCGCGCCTCCTCCCTGGCCGGCCGCACCCCCCTTGCTCCTTTATATACAGGGGCAAGGGGCACCCCATAGACACAACAATTGATCTATTTGATCTTTTAGCCGTGTGCGGTGCCCCCCTCCACCATAGTCCACCTCGATAATACTGTAGCGGTGCTTAGGCGAAGCACTGCGTCGGTAGAACATCAACATCATCACCACGCCGTCGTGCTGACGAAACTCTCCCTCAACACTCGGCTGGATCAGAGTTCGAGGGACGCCATTGGGCTAAACGTGTGCTGAACTCGGAGGTGCCGTACGTTCGGTACTTGATCGGTCGGATTTTGAAGACGTACGACTACATCAACCGCGTTGTGCTAACGCTTCCGCTTTCAGTCTACGAGGGTACATAGACAACACTCTCCCCTCTTGTTGCTATGCATCACCATGATCTTGCGTGTGCGTAGGATTTTTTTTTGAAATTACTACGTTCCCAACATTTCCCAATCATGCATTTCATGATGAAATTGGATGAACTGTTCAAACGTTGCTCCAAGTTCTAGCAGGATACCGAACGACGCCCCATCGAGATTGCAACGCTCGACGTCCTTCCTAACACTCTCTTGATCTTGGGCAAATCTTTTCCTCTTCTCTCCGACATGGTTGAGGATTACCAAAGCTGTCAGGACCTCGATCCTAAGTCACACCGATCTAGTATGTAACACATCATATCACTTTGCTACCTCACGCACGGTATTCCCACGGCTGCAGCCTTACCTTGGTTGGGACCATATGTGCCTTTTTGCTCACGTATATGGTTGTATCGCTAGCATTCATATGACAAAGAACCTGGGCCGACATGACTAGTCGTAAACCCAAGGTGGCACAAACTTACAGGGACATGCATACATGACCCATCAATGCACGTGTCGGCCAGCAGCGAGTGTAACTGAGTCATAGCGAGACTACAAAGGACTCCAGTAAACACCGCGTGACATTTCCCCGAGGGGACATACACAGGAGCAAAGAAGGACACATGCCGGTCACTCCATGTGTTCTGGAGTAGTAGCAAGCTACCATGCCCCAGTGGAAGCACTAGGAGGCATTTCCCCATAAGGAAGGCTGCCAAGAATAAACAACTAGGTTTCGGATGCCACACATACCAAGCATTTCAACAACATACATAATATGTTTGATATGTGTAAATACAACATGGGGTCACAACAAAACTCTACGACTCAAAGTATTTATTTGAAAGGCTCGAGAGAACCATACATAGTATGATATTACAAACATGGGTCTCACGACCCAACATACAAAGTCATACAAGCAACAAGCGGTACAAACAACTGTTGGGGAACGTAGCATGCAATTTAAAAAAATTTCCTACGATCACGCAAGATCTATCTAGGAGATGCATAGCAATGAGAGGGGGAGAGTGTGTCCACGTACCCTCGTAGACCGAAAGCGGAAGCGTTAGCTTAACGCGGTTGATGTAGTCGAATGTCTTCTTGATTGGACCGATCAAGCACCGAACGTTCGGCACCTCCAAGTTCTGCACACGTTCAGCTCGATGACATCCCTCGAACTCTTGATCTAGCAAAGTGTCGAGGGAGAGTTTCGTCAGCATGACGGTGATGGTGATGTGATCCGTGCAGGGCTTCGCCTAAGCACTACGACAATATGACCGGAGAAGTAAACTATGGAGGGGGGCACCACACACGGCTAAGAAACAATTGATGTGCTTAGAGGTGCCCCCCTGCCCTCGTATATAAAGGAGGGAGAGGGGAGGAGGCTGGCCTAGTGTGCACCAAGTGGGAGGAGTCCCACTTGGAGCCCTAGTCCAATTCGCCCCCCTTTCCTTTTACCGGAAGGGGAAAGGGGGAAGGAGTAGGAGGAGGAGAAGGAAAGGAGGGGGTCTCCCCTTGTCCAATTCGGACTCCCCATGGGGGGGCACCCCTTGTGGGCTGCCTCCCCTACCCTCTATGGCCCACATGGACCATATCTTTCCCCCGGGGGTTCCGGTAACCCCCCGGTATTCCGATATGTACCCGATACATTCCGAAACACTTCTGGTGTCCGAATACTATCGTCCAATATATCAATCTTTACCTCTCGACCATTTCGAGACTCCTCATCATGTCCGTGATCTCATCCGGGACTCCGAACAATCTTTGGTCACCAAAACACATAACTCATAATACAAATCGTCATCGAACGTTAAGCGTGCAGACCCTACGGGTTCGAGAACTATGTAGACATGAACGAGACACATCTCCGATCAATAACCAACAACGAAACCTGGATGCTCATATTGGTTCCTACATATTCTACAAAGATCTTTATAGGTCAAACTGCAATGACAACATACGTCATTCCCTTTGTCATCGGTATGTTACTTGCCCAAGATTCGATCTTGGGTATCTTCATACCTAGTTCAATCTCGTTACCGGCAAGTCTCTTTACTCGTTCTGTAATGCATCATCCCGCAACTAACTCATTATTCACATTGCTTGCAAGGCTTATTATGATGTGCATTACCGAGAGGGCCCAGAGATACCTCTCCGATACTCGGAGTGACAAATCCTAATCTCGATCTATGCCAACCCAACAAACACCTTTGGAGATACCTGTAGAGCATCTTTATAATCACCCAGTTACATTGTGACATTTGATAGCACACAAGGCATTCCTCCGTCCGGGAGTTGCATAATCTCATAGTCGAAGGAATATGTATTTGACATGAAGAAAGCAATAGCAATAAAACTGAACGATCAACATGCTAAGCTAACATATGGGTCTTGTCCATCACATCATTCTCCTAATGATGTGATCCCGTTCATCAAATGACAACACATGTCTATGGTTAGGAAACTTAACCATCTTTGATTAATGAACTAGTCTAGTAGAGGCTTACTAGGGACACGGAGTTTTGTCTATGTATCCACACATGCATCAAGTTTCCGGTTAATACAATTCTAGCATGAATAATAAAAATTTATCATGATATAAGGAAATATAAAATAACAACTTTATTATTGCCTCTAAGGCATATTTCCTCGAGTCTCCCACTTGCACTAGAGTCAATAATCTAGTTTACATCGCCATGTGATTTAACACCAATAGTTCACATCACCATGTGATTAACACCCATAGTTCACATCGCCATGTGACCAACACCCAAAGGGTTTACTAGAGTCAGTAATCTAGTTCACATCGCCATGTGATTAACACCCAAAGAGTACTAAGGTGTGATCATGTTTTGCTCGTGAGAGAGGTTTAGTCAACGGGTCTGCCACATTCAGATCCGTATGTATTTTGCAAATTTCTATGTCTACAATGCTCTGCACGGAGCTACTCTAGCTAAATGCTTCCATTTTCAATATGTATCCAGATCGAGACTTAGAGTCATCCAGATCGGTGTCAAAGCTTGCATCGACGTAACTCTTTACGGCAAACTCTTTATCACCTCCACAACCGAGAAATATTTCCTTAGTCCTCTAAGGATAATTTTGACCGCTGTCCAGTGATCTACTCCTAGATCACTATTGTACTCCCTTGCCAAACTCATGGCAAGGTATACAATAGGTCTGGTACACAGCATGGCATACTTTATAGAACCTATGACTGAGGCATAGGGAATGACTTTCATTCTCTCTCTATCTTCTGTCGTGGTCGGGCTTTGAGTCTTACTCAACTTCACACCTTGCAACACAGGTAAGAACCCTTTCTTTGACTAATCCATTTTGAACTTCTTCAAAATCTTGTCAAGGTATGTGCTTTGTGAAAGTCCTATTAAGCGTCTCGATTTATCCCTATAGATCTTGATGCCCAATATATAAGTAGCTTCACCGAGGTCTTTCATTGAAAAATTCTTACTCAAGTATCCTTTATGCTATCCAGAAATTCTATATCATTTCCAATCAACAATATGTCATCCACATATAATATCAGAAATGCTACAGAGCTCCCTCTCACTTTCTTGTAAATACAGGCTTCACCGTAAGTCTGTATAAAACCACATGCTTTGATCACCTCATCAAAGCGTATATTCCAACCCCGAGATGCTTACACCAGTCCATAGATGGATCGATGGAGCTTGCACAATTTGTTAGCACCTCTAGGATTGACAAAACCTTCTGGTTGCATCATATACAACTCTTCTTTGATATATCCATTAAGGAATGCAGTTTTGACATCCATTTGCCAGATTTCATAAAATGCGGCAATTGCTAACATGATTCGGACAGACTTTAAGCATCGACACGAGTGAGAAAATCTCATCGTAGTCAACACCTTGAACTTGTCGAAAACCTTTTGCGACAATTCGAGTTTTGTAGATAGTAACACTACCATCAGCGTTCGTCTTCCTCTTGAAGATCCATTATTCTCAATGGCCCGCCGATCATCGGGCAAGTCAACCAAAGTCCACACTTTGTTCTGATACATGGATCCTATCTCAAATTTCATGGTCTCAATTCATTTATCAGAATCTGGGCTCATCATAGCTTCTTCATAGTCCGTAGGTTTGTCATGGTCTAGTAACATGACTTCCAAAACAGGATTACCGTACCACTGTAGTGCGAAACGTGCTCTGGTTGACCTACAAGATTTGGTAGTAACTTGATCTGAAGTTTCATGATCATCATCATGAGCTTACTCTCTAGTTGGTGTAGGCATCACGGGAATGGTTTTCTGTGATGAGCTAATTTCCAATTCGAGAGAAGGTACAGTTACCTCATTAAGTTCTACTTTCCTCCCACTCACTTCTTTCGAGAGAAACTCCTCTAGAAATGATCCATTCTTAGAAAGAAAGATTTTTCCTTCGGATCTGTGATAGAAGGTGTACCCAAGAGTTTCTTTTGGGTATCCAATGAAGACGCACTTCTCCGATTTGGGTTCGACCTTATCAGGCTGAAACTTTTTCACATAAGCATTGCAACCCCAAACTTTAAGAAACGACAACTTAGGTTTCTTGCCAAACCATAGTTCATACGGTATCGTCTCAATAGATTTAGATGGTGCCCTATTTAACGTGAATGCAGCTGTCTCTAATGCATAACCCCAAAACGATAGTGGTAAATCGGTAAGAGACATCATAGATCGCACCATATCTAATAAAGTACAATTACGACATTCAGACACACCATTACGCTGTGGTGTTCCAGGTGGCGTGAGTTGTGAAACTATTCCACATTGTTTTTAAATGAAGGCCAAACTCGTAACTCAAATATTCGCCTCCGTGATCAGATCGTAGAAACTTTATTTTCTTGTTACGACGATTCTCCACTTCACTCTAAAATTCTTTGAACTTTTCAAATGTTTCAGACTTGTGTTTCATTAAGTAGATATACCCATATCTGCTCAAATCATCTATGAAGGTCAGAAAATAACGATACCTGCCGTTGGCTTCAACACTCATCGGACCGCATACATCGGTATGTATTATTTCCAATAAGTCATTAGCTCGCTCCATTGTTCCAGAGAACGGAGTTTTAGTCATCTTGCCCATGAGGCATGGTTCACAAGTATCAAATGATTCATAATCAAGTGATTCCAAAAGTCCATCCGCATGGAGTTTCTTCATGCGCTTTACACCAATATGACCTAAACGACAGTGCCACAAATATGTTGCACTATCATTATCAACTTTGTATCTTTTGGCATCAATATTATGAGTATGTGTATCACTACAATCGAGATTCAATAAACCATTTGTATTGAGTGTATGACCATAGAAGGTTTTATTCATGTAAACAGAATAACAATTATTCTTTGACTTAAATGAATAACTGCATTGCAATAAACATGCTCCAATCATATTCATGCTCGACACAAACACCAAACAACATTTATTTTAGGTTCAACACTAATCCCGAAGGTAAAGGGAGTGTGCGATGGTGATATTTTCAACCTTGGAGTCACTTCCAACACACATCGTCACCTCGCCCTTAACTAGTATCTGTTCATTTTGCAACTTCTGTTTCGAGTTACAAACCTTAGCAACTGAATCAGTATCAAATACCCAGGGGCTACTATGAACACTAGTAAAGTACACATCAATAACATGTATATCAAATATACCTTTGTTCACTTTGCCATCCTTCTTATCCGCCAAGTATTTGGGGTAGTTCCGCTTCCAGTGACCATTCCCTTTGTAGTAGAAGCACTCAGTTTTAGGCTTAGGTCTAGCTTTGGGCTTCTTCACGGGAGTGGCAACTTGCTTGCCATTCTTCTTGAAGTTCCCTTTCTTTCCCTTGTCCTTTTTCTTGAAACTAGTGGTCTTGTTAATCATCAACACTTGATGCTATTTCTTGATTTCTACCTTCGCCGATTTCAACATCATGAAGAGCTTGGGAATCATATTCGTCATCGCTTGCATATTATAGTTCATCACGAAGTTCTAGTAACTTGGTGATAGTGACTAAGACACTGGTACAACGACGTGCTATACAAACTGTTTTTAACCCCTTTCCGCGATGGCATTTGGAACCGTTGCCAAGTGAGTGTGGGTGATAGGGGGGTCCTTCCCATATGACCTAGAAACCGTCAGGGATAGGCCCTCCTGGCACACAAAACGAGCTCGTGTGTGATCTGGCGGGGCATCGAAACCCAATTGTTTCCTTTCGTATGTACATACCACACGGTGAACCCCAGAAAATCATTTCTGTTCCTATGTATATCACACACAGTTCTTTGTGTGGAAATGTTTGTGCAAGGTGGCCTAACGCAAGCAGTTCGCTGCCGGAAGCCGTGTGTGATTGTTAGTTGATCGCCCATGCCTACTTTCTAGAAACCGTGCGGGTTGTTTGAGTTCATCGCCCACGGTGCTGTCTGAGTAACCGTCTACAATAGAAAACCCCAATAAGCAGGGTAATTAGCCTATTATTGATAATCCATGTACTAATCAAATTGATATTTCTTATAAAACACACCAGATATTTCATATCCTTATAACAACAACCAGGATTTCGTAATCGAATTACATCAGATAGCTTCGGCACTCAGTTACGCCATTACACAACAGCACCAAGTTTCACATGCAACATCAAAAACCTTTGGAAAGTAGCATCATACACGGTATATAGACAGATGAATCTCATCTGGGAAACTGCAGAAGCGGAAGGCAAATATTGAGCCTTCAGTGATGTTGAATGTCCTTGCAACTTTAGGCCAGTGGCTATGGATAATTGCCCGCCCAAACTTTGTCTTCTTTAGCAAGACTTCAATATTGTACCGTGGGTGTTGAATGAATACCTTCCTCGCCTCTTGACCATGCAGGTGGTTTGAGAGGTAATCATCGGTGAACCGCTTTGAAAAGTACTAAAATAAAGATATGCATAAATCACTGTTATAAATTTTGAAATGGCGCAAGGGGTAAAAACAAGGTAAAAGAGTTAGTACCATCCTATAGTTGACTAATGTTTTCTTCATTGCGCAAACAAAGATCTTGCTGCTATTCGTCGCAAGTTTCTTCATCCTAACAATCTTTCTGATTTTCTTAACTTGTCTGATATTCATGGACATCTCATTTCCCAATATGCAAAACGGGTCGAACAGTGGGTCTAAGCCTCTGACAGCAAGACCTACATGTGCAAGACCAAATTGTAAGAAACCTAAATATTAGAATGATTCATGCAACTGCACAATAATGTGCTATGAGCCAAATGACCATGCTTGAACAAACCTTGATGGTAAACCGTAGTGTCTCCCATTGTTTCCCTGCAACACACATAAGGAAGATCTTGATCAGGTTAACTGAGAGTTGCCATACTATCAGTAGAATATGTATTGAGTACAGCCAAATTCGATTGGTGTCACATGCATAACAATACAAAATTGTACCCACAACAATTGAAAATCAAATTGCAGAAATGAACCAAACAGTTAAATGGACAACAGACCAAATGAACCAAAATAGTTAACTGAGCACGACATTGCATAATAGAAACATGTACTAGAAGATAAGACATCTAACAAAACAAAGAATGCTTGAGAACAGTACTATGAAATGTAGCAATTGTTGGACCAAAGTGTTAACTGAACATTACATTTTAGAGGACCAAACTGTTAACTGAACATCAGATTGCATATTAACATTACAGAGGACAAATCACTAGAAGGCACTGGCGGTGGCCTCGAGAAAACAACACGAACTGTATTTTAAAGTAGACAACTGTGTGGCAGTGTCGATGGTGGCCTCGAAGACGAGGTGCTCCTCCAAGATCTGGCGGTCGGCACGCATGGCAGCCATAGTGACCTCGTGCGCGCGTGCGGCCGCATGCTACCGCTACAAAAATAATACACTTCCGTGATGGTACGTGTTTGTCATAGTAGGTCACATTTTCTGTCATGCATGTACATCCATGACAATTTTATGACAGAATCAAGATAGTCATACCTGTGCTGTCATAGAAGTGTTCCATGACATTACCAAAATTATCATCACGGAAGTGTCCACTTCCATGACGATAAATCACCCGTCATAGAAGTACTTTCGTCAAGGGTGACCGACACATGGCATCCACCGTAACGGGTCGCCGTTAAGCTATCAGGTCCGGTTTTGGATTTGATAACCCGCTAACAGCCATGACCAATGTCGATTTTCCACGTGTAAAATTCTCATTGGCCGACGGAACCACGTGTCAGCTCCGCGTTGGCACATGTGTCACTCATCCAATGGGCGAGATGCGCCTATGATATGTTGACACGTGGATCGGCCCAAAAGTGGCCCATAAAGATTAAATGAGCTGACCCAACTAAAGGCCCACAAGATTTAGCGAACCATAATGGACCGGCCCAGCTAAAGGCCCATAAGATTTAGCGGACCATAATGGGCTAGCCCAGCTAAAGGCCCACAAGATTTTGCAGACCATAATGGGCCGGCCCAGCTAAAGGCCCAACATTCTCAGTTAAGGCCCGTACGGCTAGTGTCAAATCAGCCCATCAACAGCCCGTCCCAAACTTGTCATCATCACGACCCATGGTCACTTCTGGCCTGTTAATAGTCCGCTAAGTATTTGGGCCGAATTACGGCCCGGTGTGTTTCCGGCCTGTTAAAGGTCCTACTTCATTTGGGCCCATTTATAGGCCATTGAAACTTTTGGCCCATAAACGACCGTGAAGGACATGGGTCATATTCGGCCATGTCTGACATTTAGCTTGTTAGAGGCTCACTATAGATTTGGGCCACTTTCAGCCTGTTGTGACTTTCAGCCTGTTAACGTAGGATGAAATCTATGGGCCATATGTGGACCAACGCCACATCGGGCCTACTAACAACCCATATAAAAATGACACTAATCAAGCCCAACCGAACTTCCGGCCCGTTAAAGGCCCGTGTAGTAGGTCGGCGCATTTATGGCCTATCTGAATTTCGGCCTGTGGATGATCCGCATTGTAAATGGGCCACCATTTCAGCCTGCTAAGACCAGTGGGTTATTTGGCACAATCAGGGCCCAATCTTACTTTCGGCCTATTAAAGGCCCATGTTTTTAATGGGCTCGAGATATTTACACCTGTAAACGGCCTATTATTACTGAGGGCCCAAATTATGTTTAGTCCTGTTAAAGGCCCACTATGGGCACATGCCTACCAGAAAAATATGCAAGCTTATGTTGATTTAGGTCCAGATATTTTTAGTGGGCTACTTGCAAATTTCGGCCCAGAATCATTTTTAGCCCAATTGGAATGGCCTGATGAATGTTGGCATGTTGGGCTCCTACGAAACTTTCGGCCGAATACATTACTAAGATAAACCTACACTATACAAAAATAGCGTCATAATTACTGCAGCCTTTGGCAGCATCATAAATGATGTATCACAACAAAATACATCCCAACCATACAACAAAAGGCCTGTTGGCATAAAGTTTATAGTCCTTGTAGATAAAAGCACCATCAGATGTATAGAAGCACAGATCATTTGACCTGAGTGCTAATGTTTCAGGTTGTAGAATCTGATGGAGCAGCACAATCTTCCCCTTTTTCCGCCATTTCTCTTGAACAATGAAGCAAATGTCTGATAGTCTGGTTTCAAAACCATTCATATCTTCATGACATTTGTCAACCACTATTCTTGTTTCCGACACAACGTCCATTAGGGATTGGACTTGTGTCTGGAGCACAGATATATCACTTTGTCTAGCCAGAAGATTTTGTTCAGTAGGCGATTTGGACGAGGTTACCTTGACAACCAACCCAGAATTACGCAGGAAGGTGCTTTTTGCACTGTTAGTGGAGAGATACTGACGCACTGCAGCAAGAGGTGACATTGTGCTTGTGGTAGCCTCGTCACCTTCAGGTGGTTGTGACTGTTCAATCATTTGTTCCATAGCTTGCTGAAAGCTTGAACTTGTAGATTAGTGTACCAGATAAGTTACTAATGAGATAAAAACAAACAAAGTAGGTTTCACGTTTATACATAACTTATTTTGGTGAACTACTGTAATACATTAGCATGTATTGTAGTGCCAACTACATAATAAAATCACTTTCGGAACATATGTCCATGTAGGATGAACATATGCCTACTATATTGTCTATTTCCTCACATTCATTGACATCTAAGGATAAAGAGACATGGTTTAAAGTAGGATGAACATAGTATGACATCATTCATATCATGGGCAAACATATATAAAACAAACAAGCTATTGTGTCATTGTGTGCGCACGTGAACATCACAACTAGATTACAGATCAAGACCAAAAGAATATCCTTCATCTCTTGTAAACCATGTAAGGTGAAATGATACGCTAATACAACTGTGTATAAAAGTGAACAGAGTAACTGACATTGGCTGCAAACCAAGCAGTTAAATGAACACATCATAGTACCAATCAGTTCAAAGGCAGGAGGAGTAAGGACTTACAACAGCGGCCTGAACTGGTGTGCTCATGCCCTTCATCTTGCTGGTGTGGCAATCCTTGAAGATTTGCACTGCATTCGGTTCAGGTTCTTTTTGATCCGCACGGGTTTTCCTCTGTATTTGGAACAAGTCAATATAGATACGATAATATGGCACAGAAAAAAGAAGGAACTAGCAGCTATTTACAAGAGCCTCGCAGTGTGAAATATAGCTACGAGATCCTATTGTCTATTGGAATTTCACTTTAGAACGGTTGCTCTTGTTCTTCAAACAGTTAGCCTAGAAGAAGATACACTTGTAAGGCACATACATAAATACAAGTTCAACATGTGGTCTGATCAAATACATATACCCTACCTGATACTTTGGATCAGACCCAGTGTTTAACAAGGGCTGTCCAGTCTTCATCTGTAATATATTCCACTGGAGATGTTTGGGTGATTTCATTGTTAGCCTTGCCTTCAAAGTGAGATTTTCTAAGGTGGTACCGATACTGTCGCAGAGCAGACTGAAAAACATGAGTGCATGCTTGTTTAGTTGCATCATCTTTCGGATCCAACTTGAACCTCATCTGTTGAAAAAAGAATGTGAGTCTTATTAGGAGGAAGCTAGAAAGTATGGCACAGAGTAAGACAATATTACAAATTGTGATGAATAACATTACTTACGGATAAATGGTCAAGGAAGGTGTTAAACTGGGTATTGTCTTTCTCATTACTGTACTGGATCCACGTTGGGAGGATACGTGCATGACACCTAACGACAATGGCAGCCTTTGATACTAACTTGGCTGACTTTGTAGCATCACGTGGCCTTTTTAAACCTGCCTCAAAATGGATCTCCATTCTTCCTCCTTTAGATTTTGTTAATCTGTCATGCATTACCCCTGATGTCTGTTTCTGCTTGCGTCGTGGTGCTAGTTCAACAATGAATATGGAAAAGTGTTAGTGCACATCAAACTATGAGATTACATATAAAGGAGCATGCAACTGCAACTTGACTCGGTCAGGTACCGTCTTGGTGTTGATGCTCATGAGGTTCATCTGATCTTACCAAGTACTGTTGTGTCAGCAGTGCTTCGGAAGTAGTGTTAGGTGTGAAGGCAGCTTGGAAACTGGCCAGTTCCGGAGCAAAGGAACAAGTAACTCATTGAGATGCTGGTACAGTTGAAGCGGATGCTGCAGCTGGTGGAGCAGGTGATACTGTGTTTGTAGATTTAGCCGGTGGACTTGGACCTTCTACTGCACTATAAGTACCAGCAGAATCTCGAGGGTAGATCCTTTTCCGTTTCACCTGACGAGTAACACCATTCCCTACTATATTATTTTCCTTGCTCTTTTTTGACTTTGCCATGTCAAGCCGTACCCACAACACAAAAGAATAAAATCGCTCTTCAGAAATCATTGATGCATGATACAGACAAGCAATAAAACAGGACGGCGTGACATATTCATAGCTACGACGTGTAAACTAAGCAGAAGGATTTTCAAGAAAATAGAAGTAATGCAAGCTAGACACCATATGAAAGATGCAACCAATATCACTCTGCCTAGTTAATAGTGTCTTGTCATAAGTGGCATTTCGAAAAATTAGAAGTAGTACAATGTAGAAATCAATGCAAGATGCAACCACTATCAAAATGCCATGTTAAAAGCGTCCAATCATGAGTGACTGATGCGGGATACACAACAGCAGTACTTTGATGTAAGAACATGGTATGATTGATAGATGCAGTGTATTTTAGACACAGAAAGGCATGTCATATGCACATGTATAACATATAAACTCAGTAGGTGCAATTTAATCAAAATAGAAGAAATACAAGCTAGACAACATATGCAACATGAAACCAATCATCACACTGTCAACTTAGAGCAAGCACCTGCGATGGTGGAGTACGGGAGATGAACTCATCATGTAGACTTGGGACTTCAAATTCATTAGCAGTAGTAGTGGCAAATCTAGAGTCTCTGTTTGCGTCATTCCGAAGGACCACCAACATCCCCTAACTTACTCTTTTCCTTCCTATTTTCTAATATTGCCTTATGAAGTCAAAACCAAAAGAAGATGAATAAAATTATCTCTGCATAACTGGTTGATGCATGATACCGACGGACATTACTTTGATGTAAGGCAAGTATAGGATAGGAGGATGGAACATATAGAAAAAAAGACAACATTGCATATTTAGACGTACGATAGGAGGATGGAATATGTATCAAAAACAGTAAGCAGAAGGCATTTCAGCAAAATTAGAAGAAATGAAAGCTAGGCACCATATGAACATGCAACTAGGGCTGCAAACGAGTCGAGCTCGAGCGATTTGGAGTTGGCTCAACTCAACTCATATGAAAATACGAGCGAGCTCAAACTAAATGAAGCTCATGATCGAGCTATAGAACCTGACTCGTGCTCAGCTTGTAACGATCTTGAGGTTTCGAGCTAAATGAGATGGTAAAAATGATAAATATATGGATGAAAAATAAAAAAAATAAGGTGAATATGCTGGGAACCTTTGCCAAAAACATAGGATATTTCACACATAGTCGACCACATGCCATAACTAGGCCTAAAACTTCTCTGCACTTAATTAACTTTCCATGTTCATTGGTAAATAAAATGGAGAAAACTTATGAACAACATATATGGTAATAAATTATCTTATTTTCATTTAATATATGGCATGATCATTTAACATAATGATATTTTGTCGAGCTATCGAGCTAAAATCGAGCAATACCAACATTGGCTCAAGATCGGCTCGTTTTTTGGTCGAACTACATAAAGTGTTCAAACTCAGCTTGTTTCTTTTCGAGTCGATCTCGAATCGAGTCAAAAAACGAGTCGATCTCGAGTGGCTCATGAGCCTCGAGCTTTTCTTGCACCCTACATGCAACCAATATCACTCTATCAGGTAAAAAGTGTCTCGTCGTAAGTGCCATATCAAGAAATTAGAAGCAGTACAAGCTAGAAGACAATGCAAGATGCAACCTACATCACACTCCCAAGTTAAATGTGTCTTATGGGTAAGTGATCGTTGCAGGTATAAGTTGTAAGCTACGCAGATGCAATTCAACAAAATCAGAAACAATACAAACTAGACATCATACAGAACACACAACCACATATAACAGTTCCAAGTTAGAGAAAGCACCTATGATGGTGGAGTAGGGGAGATGTGCTCATCATCTACACGTATGTTCTAGAAACAAGAACATGTGTCATATTCACAGGCATTATGTGTAAAGTAAGCAGATGCAATTCAAAAAAGTTAGAAGCAATACAAGCTAGACATCATACGCAACATGCAACCACATATAATAGTGCCAAGTTAGAGCAAGCACCTGTGATTGTGGAGTAGGGGAGATGTGCTCATCATCTACACAGCTACGTTGACTGTCCAGCCTTGTGTTGTCTTGCGAATCTTGTTGGTAGGATGGCGGAGTAGAATATTTAGAGACCTCTGTTTGAGTTGCTTCGAAGGACCACCATCATCCACTGCTGGACTAATTTCCTTCAGCTGTATTTCTTTTTGCATTGTGATGTCAAACCAATAAGAAAAAGGAATAGAATTCGCTCTTCAGAACTCATTCATGCATGATACTGACGAACACTACTCGGATGAAAGGAAAACACATGATACAAGGATGGAATATGTATGAAAAACAGGACGGCGTGACATATTCACACCTATGATGTGGTAACTAAGCAGAAGGTATTTCAACAAATTAGAAGCACTGCAAGCTAGACACCATATGAAAGATGCAACCAATATCACTCTGCCAAGTTGAAACTGTCTGGCATTTCAACAAATTAGAATCAGTACATGCTAGAAATCATATGCAAGACACGACCAATATCACAGTGGCGACTTAAAGGTGCCTTATCATAAGTGACTGATGCGGGATATGCAAGAACAGTAGTCTGATGTAAGAACATGGTGTGATCAGATATAGTATGTTCTAGAAACAGGAACACGTGTCATATTCACAGGCATTATGTGTAAAGTAAGCAGATGCAATTCAACAAAGTTAGAAGCAATACAAGCTAGACATCATACGCAACATGCAACCACATATAATAGTGCCAAGTTAGAGCAAGCACCTGTGATGGTGGAGTAGGGGAGATGTGCTCATCATCTACACAACTACGTTGACTGTCTAGCCTTGCGTTGTCTTGCGAATCTTGTTGGGAGGATGGCGGAGTAGAATCTGTAGAGACTCTCCGTTTCAGTTGCTCGGAAGGACCACCATCATCCAATGCCTTACCAATTTCCTTCCGCTTTATTGATTTTGCATTATGAGGTCAAACCGACAAGAAAAAGGAATAAAATTCGCTCTTCAGAACTCATTCATGCATGATACTGACAAACACTACTCTGATGAAAGGCAAAGTCATGATACGAGGATGGAATATGTATGAAAAACTGGATGGCTTGACATATTCACACCTATGATGTCGTAACTAAGCAGAAGGCACTTCAACAAATTAGAAGCACTGCAAGCTAGACACCATATGGAAGGTGCAATCAATATCACTCTGCCAAGTTAAAACTGTCTCGTCATAGGTGGCGTTCATCAAACTAGAAGCACTACATGCTAGAAATAATATTCAAGACGCAAACCAATATCACACTACCAACTTAAAGGTGTCCCATCATATGTGACTGATGCAGGATACACAAGAGGAGTAGTTTCATGTAGGAACATGGTGTGATAGACAAATATAGTATGTACCAAAAACAGGAAAGCGTGTCATATTCACACATATCATGTGTAAGCTAAGCAGATGTAGTTTACACTAATTAGGAGCAATACAAGCTAGACACCATATGCAACATGCAACCAGATATCACACTGCCAAGTTAGAGTAAGCACCTTGGATGGTGGAGTAGGGGAGCAGAGACTTGGAACTTGTAATGCACTAGCAGTACAAGGAGAATCCATACAGATGCTCCATTTACGTTGCTGCAGAGGACCACCATCATCGCCTTCCTTACTCTTTTCCTTCCTCTTTTTTGATTTTGCCTTGTCAATTCAAACCCACAAGAAAAAGGAATACAATTTGCTCTTCAGAACTCATTGATGCATGATACTGGCGAACACTACTTTCATGTAAGACAGCCGCATGATAGGAGGATGGAATATGTATGAAAAACAGGACGGCACGACATATTGACATGTATGATGTATAAAGTGTAAACTAAGCACAAGGTGTTTGAACTAGTTAGAAGCAATGCAAGCTAGAAACCATATGAAAGATGAAACCAATATCACTCTGCCAAATTAAAAGGGTGGCCTAACAAATGTATTTGACCAAATTAGAAGCAATACATAGCAACATGCTATAAATAATATGCAATATGCAACTAATAAAGGTGTCTCTTCATAAGTGATTGATGAAGGATACAGAAGAGAGGTAGTTTCATGTAAGAACATGGTTAACACATAGATGTAGTGTGTACCAAAAATAGGAAGGCATGTCATATTCACAGGTATAATGTGTAAACTAAGCATATGCAATTTACCCTAGTTAGAAGCATTACAAGCTAGACACCGTATGCAACATGCAACCACATATCACACTGTGAAGTTAGAGCAAGCACATGCGATGGTGGTGTAGGGGAAGTGCGGTCTTCAAGTACAGAGCTACGTTCAATATCTTCATTTAGGCTTGATGTTTCTTAAGAATCATGTGGAGAGGATGAAACTGCACTCTTTATAAGAGTAGTGCGTCTCATACTAACCCACGGGCGTGACTGTATCATCATAAGCGATAGATGGAGGATACTCAAGAACAGTAGTTTGATGTAAGAACATGGTGTGATAGGCAGATGTAGTATGTACCAAAAACAGGAAGGCATGTCATATTCACATGTATAATGTGTAAGCTAAGGAGATGCAATTTAACAAATTAGGAGCAATACAAGCTAGGCACCATATGCAACATGCAACCAGATATCACACTGGCATGTTAGAGCAAGCACCTGGGGTTGTGGAGTAGGGGAGATGAGATTTGGAACTTGCACTGCAGTAGGAGTAGCAGGAGAATCTGCGGAGATCATATGTTTCGGTTGCTCCAGAGGACCACCATCATTTCGTGCATTCGTCCTTTTAGATTTTTCCTTGTCAAGTAAACACACAAGAAAAAGGAATGAAATTCGCACTTCCAAATTCGTTGATGCATCATACTGACGAACACAACTTTTATGTATGGCAACCACATTGTAGGAGGATGGAATATGTACGAAAAATGCTAAGCAGAAGGCATTTCAACAAATTGGAAGCAATGCAATCTAGACACCATATGAAAGATCCAACCAAAATCACTCTACCAAGTTACATGTGTCTCATTATAAGTGGCACTTCAACAAATTAGAGGCAATACATGTTTGAAATGATATGCAAGATGCAACCAATATTACATTGTCAACTTGAAGGTGTCTTGTCATTAGTGATTGATGAGGGATACACAAGAAAAGTAGTTTGATGTAAGAACATGGTTAATAGAAAGACGTAATATGTACCAAAACAGGAAGGCATGTTATATTCACAGGTATAATGTGTTAACTAAGCAGATGCAATTTACCCTAATTAGAAGCATTACATGGTAGACACCATATGCAACATGCAACCACATATCACACTGCCAAGTAAGAGTAAGCACCTGCGATGGTGGTGTGGGGGAATTACGGTCATCAACTAGAGAGCTATGTTGACTATCTTCATTTAGCCTTGCTATTTCTTGAGAATCATATGGGGAGGATGACACTGCACTCTTTAAACGATTAGCGCGTCTCACAGTAACCCACTAGGGTGACTGTCCCATCATAACTGATTGATGAAGGATACAAAAGAGCATTAGTTTGATGTACGAACATGGTTAATAGACATATGTAGTATGTATCAAAAACAGGAAGGCATGCCATTATCAAAGGTACAATGTGTAAAGTAAGCTGATGCAATTTAACCAAACTGAAAGCAATACAAGCTAGATACCATATGCAACATGCAACCACATTTGACAACACGAAGTTAAAGCAAGCACCTGGGATGGTTGTGTGTCGCAATTGAGATCATCAACTGCAGAGCTATGTTTACTATCTCCATCTGCTGGCACTGCACCCATTAGAGCGCTGAGACGCTTAGTGCTTATCTTCGAATTACACTAGAGTGACTTCTGTCTTTTCATTTTTGTATTCATCAACACTGCGTCAGAGTCTGAAATACCCATGCATAAAAAAACAATAGTGTGAGTATGGGTGAAGTGTGTGCACAAGTAGTACAGTGTAAAGGTAGCAGATAGCAGGTCGGTGAGAAATAAATGACGGGAGACATATGATAGCTCTACAACATGCATGGCACACGAAATTACTAGATTCTAGGATTTTGAAATATGAGCACAGGGATGGCTGGGAAATGTAGGTGCTCCTCCAGCACACCACAAGGTGTGGTCCTATGAAAATAAAAGTCGACTAAAAACAAATAGGCTAGTCCATTTTTTCTGCATCGTCCGATGTACAAAGAACGGGCAAATCGCCTCCATCTACCTCCTGCCAGTCAATGTTACAATCTTCCTCAAAACACCAGCGACCACCGGCCCAGTCCCCTGCCTCCTCCCTCCCCTTGACTGTCGGGGGAAACGAAACCTACGGGATCACGAGGATCCCTTTTTCCTACGGTTGGCGGGCGCGGGGCTGTGGAAAGAGCGGGATAGAGAGATCAACGCGGGGAGGGGGGATTATCCAGGTTCGGGCCGCAAGTGATGCGTAATACCCTACTCCTGCTGGTCTCTGTTTATCTGGTGTTCTTGGACTAGTTATAAGGCGTGCAGGGTCCAAAAAATCCGAATCCTCTCTCAGTACGCCACGGGCCTCCTTTTATAGTCAAAGGGGCTGCCATAGTGGCACACAGGAGATGGAAAGCTATACAGTAGTCGAGTCTATCTCTTGGCACCGTAGGAAAAACGCATTTAATGCGCTGCCGACGTGCCCTCCTTGCTTTATCAGGGATGGTAAGGAAGCTCGTCCTAGCTGTCGCCGCCTCGCCTGGTTTCGACGCGCGTCCGTACTAGCGAGGCGTGTAGCGGCACACTGGCTGGCTGCTGAGTTGGTGCGGTGGAAGAGTCTTCATGAAGATCTGCATGCCACCACACAGGTGCTTTCCGAGTTGGCCTAGAGGCTGCACGTCGCCACATAGGCGCCTGCCTAGCTGGTGGGCTGGCAGCTGCATAGGAACGACGGTGGAGTCTTCGCAGATGTGGGCCTGGCTGCGGCCACGCGGATGTTTTCGGCAAGAGTCTTGCCGCGGCATCGTGGTTGTCCCTGGCAAGGGTCTTGCCGGGGGTCTCATGGGTATCCTTGGCAAGGATATTGCCGAGGATCGTCGTCTTCTGGTCATCATCTAGTCTTGTGTGCTTCTGGTTCCCACAAAGATTTGCATGCCACCATGGAGGTGCCTCCCAAGCCTCGGTTCCAAAGTGGTTGATTGTGTTGGAACTCTTGGGCTCAGGGGGGGGGCTCTGCTGGAGTCGGGAAAGTTGCCCCGACAAGGTTCTTGTCGGGGCTGCGGAGGCCTCCCCGGCAAGGGCCTTGCCGAGGGAGTCCACCTCACCCCTCTGCTCTTCGTGTTTCTGGCTTGGCGTTGTTCTGGTGGTCTTGTGGCTTCTCTTCCTTCCTCTGCCCCGCTAGGTGTGGCCGTAGGCGCGGCTCCAACTGCCCGCGCACAAGTAAAGGGGTACAAAATAGGACCCCTCCTTTTGTGCACCGATAGAAGCCCCCGGGCCTAGGCCATACATAAGTGTGACGCGTTGTTGGGCTAGGCCCAAAATGGTGCGCGGGCATGCGGGGCCGAGTTGTACTGCTGTAACTCCCTCGCCCGTCGCACTTCCCCACGACCCGCGTTGAATGCGCGATGTGGGGGTTGTGCGTGATGTGGGGGTCATGCGTGGGGCGGTTGCTGCCCTCATGTGTCACATCGCAGTAAATGGTAAAGAGGCAACCTGCGCCTTTCCCATAAAAAGGGAAAAACCGTAGGCGCACTGCTCATTTACCCTCTGCGCCTCTTCCAATCTCGGAACTGTCGTTTCTCTCTTCTTCCTCAAGCGAAAGATTCAAAGTTCTCCCCTCTGCTTGCTGCCACTGCGCCCCCATTGCTCTTCATCCTTCGCCCCCTCCCAGCTGCCATGGCGCCCAAAACCAGCAGGGGCAAGGGAGCGGCCAAGGATGCCGGGGAGAAAGAGGCGCCGGAGAGTGAGTCGGCGGCGTGGCGGACGCAGCTCGCCTACTTCCCGTCAATGGTCGACGCAGTTCACCTCAAGAACTTCTTCTTGCCCCTGTGGGGGAGGAAGACGATGGGGCACCCTACCATGTGCGTCGTCCCCGCTTATTTTGCCGAGGAGGGCCCAAATCGGTACACCTTCTTCATCGATTTCTTCTCTTGTGGGCTCTGTCCCCCTTTGTCTGACTTCTTCAACGACGTCATGCACACCTATGGCTTCCATCTTTTGGATCTCACTCCAAACGTAGTGGTGTGCATGGCTCTCTTCGCCCACCTCTGCGAGGGCTTTGCTGGGGTGCTCCCGAGCACGGTGCTCTTCCGCCACTACTTCTTTCCTCGCCTCCAACCAGGGGGCGCCCTCTCTGGGAGCATCACCTGGATCCCGAGGACCCAGGAGAAAGGCACGTACCCGAAGGGTGCCCAGAAGGAGAGGTGGGAAGAGTGGCAGGGCCGATGGTGCTGGATCGAGGAGGAGGACCCGCAGGAGTTTTGTTGGGTTCGTCAGAGCCCGCCGACCCGCCGCGCGGACTGGAGCGACCTCGACGCCAATGACAAGAAGATCTCGATCGCCACTACCAGGATTCATCGCCTCACCGCGGCCAGGCTCACCCTTGAGATGATTGGGGCGGACTTCATTCGTCGCCGAATCGCCCCGTTGCACAACAAGGGGAGGTTGACCTGGGACTTCAGGAATGCGGCCGATGTCATGAGGCTCCGCCCTGGCCTGAAGCACAACTTCACGGTGATGGGGCATGCCCATTTCTGTCAAAGGCTCTTTCAGCTCGACGTGGGCAGCGACGGCAGGGCTGAGAGGACCGGCAGGGCCACGAAGGCCGGCAAGGCCGTCAAGGGGCCCCTGTTTGGGTTGCCGGCAGGAGTGGTCCCGCTGAGCAACGACTCTCACCAGTCCAACATCAATTCGATGATGTCCGACTTCAACGCACGTGGCCTTGACACGGCCTGGGCCGAGCCGCTAGTGGAGAGGGTGTAGGAGTTCTTGACACCTTGTCGGAGCCTTATGTCCGCGACGAGCCGTTGCTCATCCAGGACACCACCAAGGCGGAGCTGGACTACATCGCCGCCAGGGCGGCGGAGGTGGCGCTCGCTAGGGAGATCGGTAACGCTGGCGGCGTTGAGGATGAGGCCGATGCGGCCGCAGAGGAGAGGGAGCTCGCCCAATGGGCGAAGTCTGCCGGGAAGGCCAGCGGCGCCGGCGATGAGGCTCCCCTCATGGAAGACGTGGGCGACGAGTCATTCGAAAAGGAGGTCGAGGCGAACGATCCCCCGACCAAGGGGAGGTGGCGCGTCTTGCGGCGGGCTTCCTCTGGTGAGCCGGTCTGTCTCGGCAGGATCACGCAGTGGCAGCCGGCCCAGGGCAGCCCGTGCGCGAGACGAGGGCGATGAAGGCCGCGACATCAAAGAAGGCGGTGAAGGCCGTGGTGGCGAAGAGGACAACAACTGCTTCTTCCTCGTCCAAGCTGCACCAGACCCCGTCCCCTTCTCTTCCTCCTTCGGACGGCACCCTAGAGGCCGAGTTCGACCTCGGGTCCTTCAGCTCGGCAAGGAAGAGGAAGCTAGCGGAGGAGGAGGTGGAGGACGAGTAAGTACTCTGCCCCCCATCACTTCCTAACCTTACGCTTGTGTTATCTTCCTTTGATTTGGTGTCATCTTCACAGGGACACAGAGATGCTGGCGTAGAGGGTGGCGAAGAGGGCCAAGGCCTCAGTGTGTAACAAGCCCCCAGCGGGTACTCCGCATACGCCGCTGTTGGTGGAGAGCAGCCCGGACAGCAGCCCCCGACGTAGCCCTCGCTTCAACCCCCACCCCCCCGCGTAAGTCCGGCACTCACTCCTTCACTGATGAGCCTCAGGGTGTGAATCTTTGATGCTGACCTTGCCGGGTTTGCAGGAGGAGATCGGCAGCAGGAGGAGCCGCCAAGGGCCACCCCCAATGCGCCGCTCCCTTCGACTACGCCGCCTAGAGGGGCGTCCCTGGCAAGGGCATCAACCACCGAGCCCACACACATGGAGGAGGAGGGAGCGAGCTTGGGTCCCAGTGGTTCTGTCCCGGCAACGAACGTTGGTGGGGAAGGCGCCACTTCTTCCCAGCACGGTGCGGGTAAGTGGTTTTCTTCTCGTCCCCGTTCCTTCTCCTTTTTTTGAATCTTGGTCTTCGCTCCATCTCACTCCCCTTCTTGGTATCCAGGCCCTTCCTCGGCGGCCCAGGAGGATATCGACACTGTCATCGAGGAGGTCGCTACGGACGCCAAGGACGAGGCCAACAAGATTGCCGTCGAGGAGGCCGTCAAGACCACCACTGAAGAGGCCGCCAAGGGGCCTGCCGGGGAGGGTTTGGTCGACGATCAACCTTCCTCCTCAACTGCCTCTGGCTCGAGCAAGTATTTGAAGGTGGGCGATGACCTATTCGTCCACCTCCCAGGAACGGCGAGCACCAGGGTGCCAATCAAGGGGGGGGGTGTTCCATGACGAGGCGCTCGCCGCCACCGGGCTTGAGGTTGTTGATGAACCGAGCGCTGGTGGTGGTGGTTCCCAAGAGGAGCAGCTCCTCTGGGCCATGAGCGTCAACTTCCAGAAGCTCCAGGCGCTTCACCGTGCCCGCCTGGACAAGGCGAAGTCCAGGATGGCAGCGCTGGAAAAAGCGAAGGTGGACCTCGAGGAGCGCATCGCTGAGACGCAGGCCTGGTTCCGCCAGGCCCACGATGAACTGAAGGTCACTAAGGATCTGTTGGCTAAGCGCAAACAGGAGCTCATCCTGAAGCAGGCTGATGTCGAGAAAGCCCAGGAGGCGGCGAGGGAATAGGCCACCAAGGACGAGGCTGCCCAGCACCAGCACCAGGCCAAGCTGAACTCCCAGGAGGAGGACCTTGCCGCTTGTGAGGAGGTGCTTGCCGCCACACTCCACGGCAAGGACGAGGAGGTCGAGAAGCTCGTCGCGCAGCGGACCCCGGAGCTGTAGCAGAGGCACAAGGAGGCACTCAATTCTCAAGCCCTGGTCCATGCTGGCAAGGTGGCAGAGCTGGAGGTGGAGTGGGATGGACTGAAGGAACGGGTCTTGAAGCTAACGGAGGAGAAGGATGTGGCCAACATTGCTCTGGCGGAGGCGCAGGCCACAGTCCTTGGCAAGGACGAGCTACTCTCCAAGGCCAATGACGCCATCAATGACCTGAAGCTGAAGTTGGAGGGCCTTGAGGGGACGCTTTCGGAGGTCAGGACCCGGGAAGAGACCCTGACCAAGGGCCTGGAGGAGGAGAGGCAGCTGTGGAGGGATGATGCCGCTGAACACAAGGAGTATGTGGAGAGAATAAACCGTTGGGCCAGCCGCCTCGCCGACGTCCCCGGCAGGATCACCACGAAGCTGGCTGCCATGGGGATGTCAAATGTGAGGTACCTCCCGGAGCCAAACGTGAGTCCAAACGCCAAACTAACCCTATTCTTTGAGGGCGTTCTTGGAGCCCTGGAGCAGCTCCGCTCCAACCGAGAAACTTATCTGGCGAACGAGTCCCGGAGGCTCTACCGGGGCACCCTGACCATGGTACTCACCAAGGTGGCATTCTGGAACCCCTCCGTCAACTCCGTCGACGCGTTGGAGAGCTTGCTGGAGGAGGCGGACCTCGCGGTGCTCAAGGAGCGTATCAAGCCCATCATCAACTGCGTCGATGGAGTTGAGAGAGTGGAGGGCCAGCGCCGGGACTAGGCACCCCGTTTCTCCTTGCCGCTGCGAGTTCAAGACCAAGACAGTTTTATCTTAAGTTAGAACCGCAACGATTATTTGATGTAATATAACTCTGCAGTACTTCAATATCATGCATGCTATCTTCCCGTTAGATCTTTCTTTGTATGTTTGCACCCTACGTTTGGTGAGATAAGGCTGCCGGCGCGTAAACCCATGCCATGGTGCTTTGAGGACGGATCCTTAGCACCCTGCCGGGAGGGCGCTTGCTGCCGGGAAAACCACCTTGCCGCTCCCAGCGTGGTCGCTTGAACTATCGAGCGGACTCGAAACAGGACAAGAGTGCGGTTGGTAGCGGGTAGGCCACCTTGCCGTTCTCAGCGCGGCCGCATAAACTGTCGAGCAAACTCGAGACAGAGACAAGGGCGTTGCCAAAAGCCGAAGGTCCCATTGCGTGCAGGTTTCCCATACAAGGAAAGAGATCTTTCGAGGAGGAGAGACTCATATCAATGAAATTAGCCAAAAATTTACATGACTTAGCTTTTCGGGGTCACGCGGATGGCTGTCGAAGCTGCGGATGACACTAGAGGGCGGCCGATCGACGTTGCCTTGTCCCTTCGAGCTATCACCATTAAAGAGTCGTCGTGTCGGCTCCAAAACTAGATTTCCACGGCTTGCGCCCCCTACCTGGCGCGCCAAAGATGTCGGGGGAAACGACACCTACGGGATCACGAGGAATCCCTTTTTGCTATGGTTGGCGGGCGCGGGGCTGGGGAAAGAGCGGGATTGAGAGATCAACGGGGGGGGGGGGGGGGATTATCCAGGTTCGGGCTGCAAGTGATGCGTAATACCCTACTCCTGCTGGTTTCTGTTTATCTGGTGTTCTTGGACTAGCTACAAGGCGTGCAGGGTCCAAAAAATCTGAATCCTCTCTCAGTACACTGCGGGCCTCCTTTTATAGTCAAAGGGGTTGCCACAGTGGCACACAGGAGATGGAAAGCTATACAGTAGTCGAGTCTATCTCTTGGCACCGTAGGACAAACGCATTTAATGCACTGCCGATGTGCCCTCCTTGCTTTATCAGGGATGGTAAGGAAGCTCGTCCCAGCTGTCTCTGCCTCGCCTAGTTTCGATGCACGTCCGGACTGGCGAGACGTGTAGCGGCACGCTGGCTGGCTGCTGAGTTGGTGCGGTGGCAGAGTCTTCATGAAGATACGCATGCCACCACGCAGGTGCTTGCTGAGTCGGCCTAGAGGTTGCACGTCGCCACGCAGGCGCCTGCCTAACTGGTGGGCTAGCAGCTGCATGGGAAGCGGTGGAGTCTTGGCAGGTGTGGGCCTGGCTGCGACCCCGTGAATGTTTTCGACAAGAGTCTTGCCGGGCCCCCGGCAAGGGTCTTGCCGCGGCATCATGGTCGTCCCCGGCAAGGGTCTTGCCGGGGGTCTCGTGGGTATCCTTGGCAAGGATCTTGCCGAGGATCGTCGTCTTCTGGTCATCATCTAGTCTTGTGTGCTTCTGGTTTCCACAAAGATTTGCATGCCACCATGGAGGTGCCTCCCGAGCCTCAGTTCCAAAGTGGTTGATGGTGTTGGAACTCTTGGGCTCAAGGGGGGGGGGCTCTACTGGCGTCGTGCGAGTTGCCCCGGCAAACTTCTTGCCGGGGCTGCGGAGGTCGCCCCAGCAAGGGCCTTGCTAGGGGAGTCCACCTCGCCCCTCTGCTCTTCGTGTTTCCGGCTTGGCGTTGTTCTGGTGGTCTTGTGGCTTCGCTTCCTTCCTCTGCCCCGCTAAGTGTGGCCGTAGGCGCGGCTCCAACTGCCCATGCACAAGTAAAGGGGTACAAAATAGGACCCCTCCTTTTGTGCACCGACATCGACCTCACCGCACCGCCGTGCTTGGCACTGCCCCCAGCCATCCCTTCAGGCCCCGCCGACCTCCAGATCAGGCACAAGCAGCTCCTGCACCCCACACCCCTATGATAGACACCGATGCGCCGCTTCCCCGGCGAACAGGCGGACTAGGTGCTCCGCGCGCCTAAGTGGGTGCTGCTTCTTTTAATTGCGATTCGACTGACCCTGAATTGAAATCCAGGCGGGCTACTGACCTCTAGCAAAGGTGAAATAGTAAATGGGAAATCTTGTGCATTTAGTATCATGAAGAAGATGTCGTACGAAGCGCTCAACTAGTTTCTTTCATGGGATGAATACGGTGTGAGCGGAGACGTAAGATTTGCACGAATAAGGGAAGAGGAGTACCTCTTTCTGCTGGCAGTGCTGTGTCCTCCTTCTATTTTTCCAACAATCTTCTTGTGGTTTGTTGGAAACGAGAAGTTGTGGAGGACGGTGGAGCCTTGGACGAACCCATGGCCAAGTTGTTGAGTGTGGTGCGGTGGCCGTCTGTCGGCGACGGGGAACCAGATCCAAGGCGGCGAACGACGGCGTAGCGGGAACAACTCCGGTGCGGTGGACGGTTGCGACAGTTGAGCGGTAGCGGTGAGGCGCAAGACGACGTGGTCAAAGTGGTTCTGGTACGGCGCACGTCGGCGTCGGTGTCGTGGAGGCAGCTCTGCCTTGGCTTCTGCTGCTAAGTCCTTGAGGGCGTTGCGATTGCGGTTGCGTTGGACGACGACGTCGGGGTACCGGCTCCGGTGTGATGGAGGAGGGCGGCAGTGGATTGGGCACGATGGGGTGGAGGACGGAGGAGGCTGGGGTTTCGCGGCTGGTGGAGAGGGCGTTTTGGCGCCCACGGAGTATGAATGGGGAAACAGAGGGAGGGGGGACTAAGGGTGAACAATGTTTCGGGTTGGGATGCGCTTGTTTGAAATTTGGGGAAAGTTACAAACTTTTCCCCCATCTAAAATTTTGGACATATTGCGGGTTGGGGGTAGGATAGTAATCTCAGGTGTCCCAAATGGTGGGCGGGATAGATTTCGGCCGAGCGCATGGGTGTTTAGGCGCCCACGGCGTATGAATGCTTCTCGGAGGCGGTTGAGACTAGCGTCTTGGTGAAGTTACAAACCTACCCCGGTTTAGACCTTTGGACATCGGGACGATAGGCTACATGTGCCGGAGTCAGGACAGTAATTTCCTACCACCAAACATTAGTCTCGCGCGGTTTCGGGTGACCAGAGGCTTATTGGCGCTCCGTTCAATATTTGGGAGCAGAAGCATTAACGTTTTTGGTTCTCTTGAATTGAACTTTCAGGATTTGTCAAACTTCACAAATCTTTACTCTTGAAAATCCTAAAGCTACGATTATTTTGGAATGGAGGGGGTACATTTGAATATACATTGTACACGAGTATATATTAAAAAAATATGCAACTAACCTCAATTCATGCATGGTTCCAGATATAATCTCCTTGGTTGCAAAAAATAGTTAGACATGCGTATAAATATATAGCATGTTCAAACACACGACAAAGATTGATGCGCCCTTTTAGATCTGATTTACAAATGCCATTATCTCGGGTTCAAATAGATGAATGCACTTCCTATGAATTTGAATCTTCGAAACCCCCTTTATGTTGAATTCAACATGTATTCTATTTCGTAGCTAGCAATTTGGAATGTATCCATGTAAGTAAAAAATGTATAAAGTGCTTCACACTAACAACATGGAGTGCACTAATTAATGTTTATATATGAATTGCAAAAGCAATGCATTGCCTGTATTTCAAACCGCTCTCACTCTATGGATCGATAATATGAAATAAACACATGCATATGCTAGAATTCAATAGAGTATGGGTGTTTGATAGACCGATTTTCGTTCATATGCAAATTGCAAAATTCATGATCTCATCCAAAAATAATAATATCATTTATATTTTAAGTTAATGCGTAGAACCGCCTTTTACACGTAGATGCACTATGCCTCGGCCCGTTCTCACAAACGCGCTATATATCTCTCTATCTAACGCATAAGTGCACACACTTTATATACATCGACATTTCTCTTTCACACATGCTCACAATCTCTCCCGGGGTCTCTCTCTCTCTCTCTCTCTCTTTCTGACTACCATTACCACTCTTTTCACTAATCTCATTTGGAAAACACTATCTCTCTCACATGCATATATACACACGCATGGTCTCTACTAGCCTTCTATACGCACATATATGTGCCTACGTGTCTCCCGCACGCACATTATCTTTAGGCCTCTCTCGCACACATTGCCCCCAAGACACACCTCTCTCTTAGTAGTTGGCAGATATGATTCCATCCGATCATTCGGTAGGATATCCCTGACTGTTAGGCTGGATGGTAATACGAGGCAAAGTTTTACCCAAGTTCGGACCCTTGCACTTGAGGAAAAGGCCTACTCCTGTTATTGTATTTAGTGATAGGGGTGTGTACAAAGTACACATGAATACCAGGCATTGTGCATGTGTATATACTATCGACGAACTAGCCCCCAGGCTTCTATAACATACTCGGGGCCTAGGGTTACAAATCATATATAGTCGGCTTATCACCAGTGGGGATCGAATCCTCCACGACTCTGGTAGCTTCGTGTTGTACGCCGAGTCCTCCACATGGGTCTTTGTATAATGTGTCTCGGTCCAACCTATGTGGCGCAGGATGGAACAGACCCATGAGTCCTCATGTTGACCCACCACAACTAGAAATGATGTGCCCAACCCAACTAGAAATGATGTGCCCACCGCACCACACAAGCAGTCGGCCACTAAGAAAATAAGCATATACAATAGTACAATGTTATACATGAAAGTTAATTGCATGGTGCATCCAAAAATATTTGTTCTGCATTGTGAATGTTTATATTTTCTCCTAAAATATTAGTCATGGGAAAGAGAAACGAAGGGCATGTCTCTCCTTGTCTCCACCGAACACCCCCTCTTTCTACACCACTTTCACGTACGCACACAAACTATCTCTCGGCCCTCTAAAAGTATGCATGCCCATGACACATTCACGCGTGACGGTCACTACATTTCAAGCGAAAGCACTATACGGTCACTAGACTTCAAAATATGCTCATTACGGTCATCGTATACATTCTCGTGGTGATGATACTATATCTAGCTCACGATACATCTCCGTATTTTGTTGACGACACTAATGGACATTGTATTTGATGAGTGCTTCGTATTTTGTTGACGACACTTATGGTCATTGTATTTGAAGCGAAAGCACGGTATGGTCACTGGACTTCAGAATAAGCTCATCACGGTCACCACATACATTTTGTGGTGCTAAACCAACCTGTGTTTGGATGGTTAGGAGGACAGTGGTTTCTCTAGCCCACCAGGGTTAAAGTCCTGGTACTCGCATTTATCCTGGGTTAATTTCAGTATTTTCCGGCGATGTGTGTTCAGTGGGAGGTGACGTTCCACTCGACTACGAGGCACCTATGGTGACTTCGTAAAATCTCAAGATCATATGTTGGCCCACTCTCTCAAAGGTGCTCATAGGGGTAGGGTCTGCGTGTGTGCGCTTATAGCGGTGAGTGCTTGCACGTATATATGAGCGCTTGCATCTGTACCATGTTAAAAAAATACATGTCGTGATTATACAGTCACTGGCTCACCCGTACAACTCTGTATTTTGTTGATGACACAATCAATTGATCAGTCAAACGTTCCATGTGGCGCAACTAGTGTTGCACCATCGGGGCGCGTAACCGTGGGGCCCACCTATCAGCGCGTATATGAAAGAAATAAATGGTAGTTTGAGTCTGTACTGTGTTAATAAAATACATTTTAGGGTGATCATACGGTCACTAGCTCACCATAAAGCTCCGTAATTTGTTGATGACACGATCAATTGACCAGTCAAATGGTCCACATTCAGCAGCGCACATTGCCATAGGGCCCACCCGTCAGCGCGTATATGAAGGACATAAATGGTAATAAATAAGTGGTCGGTGGGGATTCGAAGTCGTGAGACCTCTGGTTGGCAGTCACCAGCAGTGGGGGGGGGGCGGTGGCGTGGGGATCGCCGGAGAAAAAGCTCGGCCCGAGGGGGCCTAGAGTCATGGCCGGGGCACCGGCGAACCAGCGGTGGGGAGTGGTTTCGGGGCGGCCAGCGGTGGCTGGCGGCTCAGGGGGTGGAGGTTGAAGATAAACTATAGGCCCTTGATTTCGTGTCCAACGGCTGGAAAATCTACTGACCAACGATGAAAAAGTTAGTCGACTGACATGTAGCCTCACCCCGCACGTACACATGCACGCAACACTCGCATGAACACACGCACGCATGCAGGCATGCAACACTGACACGCACACATAATGAACACACGCATGCATGCAGGTGTGCAACACTGACACGTACACATGCACTCACAAACACAGGCATGTACGCACACATGCATGCAACACTAAAACGTACACATGCACGCACGCAACACTCGCACGCCTGCATGCACACAACACACGACGCAAGACACACGCTCAACCTATACGTGCATGCACCCTTTTAAGGACATGGATTGTTACGTGTATTAATCAATCTTATCTGTGATAAGCAGAACATTGATGTTTGCAGCGGTCTTTTTGAATCACAACGTATCGAACGGGCTATCAACGTATATATGAAAATAAAAAAATTTCTCTTACATTATATAGCAGGCTTATCTAGATGAAATAGATGACGTCACACTCAATGAACAATCATCGGTTTATGAAATGCCCGCTTCTGACCACCCTGGCCCACCAAAAGTTCCTCTGTCGTGCACTGCCTGCGTTGGGTCACTGACATGCATGCCATGTACCCAAAGAGCCCACACGTCAGTGGAAGAACGGCGCGGTGTCGTACGATAGAATCGAGGGCGCCACTCGATGCACTCTCGGCTGAACATGCCTCCTTGCCGCATTCAAACGCCTCCATGAAACCCGTGTGGAAGCCGAGAAACCCACTCTGAACACACGTCCGTTCATGACCGGGCCGGCATTAAACGCAACGCCGGCTGAGCTCCTCCGCCCATCGTCTATTTAATCTCCTATGTAAACGAGGCCAAATGCCGGCCAAGAATCGCACACCTCTGCCGCTCCCCTGTCTCCTCCTTCACCATTTTGTCCACTCTTACAATGGCTTACGAAGAGTAGTTATCCCGCATCCAAGCTGGTTGGGTGGCCCGCCGAGCCCGCCGGATACGAGCTATGCAGCTCATTGATCCACCTCCCTCCCCTCGCCCGACGGAGCCAGTTGCCACCCCAAGCCGGCGTGCGGTTCAGCAACTCGCCGCTCTAGGCCAGCTCGATGAGGAGCGATGCATGGGCATCATCCCTGCCGTCCACGCCGCCACCTCGTACCGCACCTCCCATGCCTGTGACCGCGTCTCCCATTTCTATGGCCGAGACTCCCATGCCGGCGGCCGCGCCATGCAAGCAGAGACATAAGCCAGGTGCGCGGAGAGCGACAAGTCGGTGGCCAGCGCCTCCGTGTCCGCCACCATCATCGAGGAGAAGTAGAACACGAGAGGTCACCGCCGCTTGGGTCCCATGAAGGCCACCGCAGAGGCGACGCCGACATACACAACAGGTGTCTTGCCGGATCCTTTTGTTGCGAGAAACTTCGCCCACCCTGCATGGGCTCCACGAAAGCGGAGAAGCCCCCTTCCACCATCATCTTTAGCTTTGGCAGTGGGGAAGCGAGCCGTCCTTTGCGCTGAAGTATATACCTTCGGCGCTCCTGGCAGTCCGGTGATCGTGTTGCCGGACATGACGAACACAAATGGATCGGCGGGCGACCATTTAGGCCAGGTATTATATACTTGTGCTATCTAGAACTAGCACCACTTAGTTGATTTGAATGTAATGAAATCCGTCATGTTTGTATGAAAATCTGGTATTTTATATGAAATATCACCGTGTTTGCATGAATTTCGTTCGGTTGGTTGAGTTGCTGTCAGAATGTGTGCGGCTATGGTTGGATGGCGTAATATGCAGGTCGCCGGTCGGTCTACGACCGGCTCGGGCGGCGTGGTGGGACAAAAAAAGCACAGCTCGTGCGAGCTCGTCTCCAAGATGCGCGCTGGAGGATGCATGAGCACCTGAGCCATTCCTCGTTCATCGGTGGCAAAGGCACCAGTGGACAAAAGGGTCGCCAATATTTTGGCTACCCCGGGCAAGATCCAAACAGCCCCTCCCAGCAGATTCAAATCCCTTGTTCATCGTGAAATTTTGCCATGTGTTGTTTTCATGGACTAGCAACATGCCCGTGCATTGCACGGAACATCAAGATGCATTTTTTTACAAAACACCTGTTGTGATTGACCCATGTAGGAGTAATCCCATGTGTAAAAACTAATGATATCTCGAGAGTTTTATCAGAAAAATGGTATCTGGAGAATTTTCATCGAAAAATGACATCTCGAGAAAGATGAGAGATAAGGTGAGGTGGAGTGGGGCATGGTGGTGACTGGTGGTCGGACTTGGCAGAGGCATGGGGATGGACGACGCACTATGTCTAGGTTTGTATCTCTCTGTAACACCCCGGATGTAACTTACCATATTTGTACTCCGACTCTTGCCAGTTTTGTCTCTAAGTTATGAGAGTCGTGGTTGGGTTCTTGTCTTTGTTTTGCATTTTGCTCATGTCATGCATTTCATATCATGTCATCATGTGCATCTCATTTGCATACGTGTTTGTCTCATGCACCCGATCATTTTCCCCGTTGTCCGTTTTGCAATCCGACACTCCTATGTCCTCCGGTGTCCCCTTTTGTCTCTTTTTGTGTGTGGGTGTTAAACATCCTCAGATTGGACTGAGTTTCGCAAAGCGGCCTTGGTACACCACCGGTAGACCGCCTGTAAAGTTTCGTGCCATTTGGAGTCCGTTTGATACCCCAACGGTTAACCAGGGATCCGTAAAGGCCTCGTGTGTGTTGCAGCCCAACACCCCTCCAAAGTGGCCCAATAACCCATCCAAAACCCCTCCATCCTCTCGGCCGTTCGATCACGATCGCGTGGCCGAAAAGCGCTCTCCATTTGGACACTCCTACCTTCTTCTATGTATAAATGTATAAATATGTGCACCGCCCTCCAAAATTCGCAGTCAAAACCCTACCCTAAACTCCCTCCGCGCCGCCGGACACGTCCGTCCATCGCCGGACGAAACCGCTGCCGCCCCGCACCAGTGAACCGCCGCCACGTGTCCCCATCCGCTCCGCGCTGCCGCGGCCTGCCCGAGCCCGCGGGAGGCCCGCGCAGGCCCGTTCAGCCGTATCCCGCCGGATCGCCGCCCGCCGATGCCCGGATCTCGCGCTGCCTGAGCGGATCCGCCCGCCGCCGCCTTCGCCCTTCGCCGGCGCAGCTCGCCGGTGACCGCACTGCCACCGCGCCCGACGACCCGCGCCGACGCTCACCTGCCTCCTCCGCTGGCACCGCACTCCGCCCTCGCCGTCCCACCGCCGCGCGCCTGCTGCCGCTCCGCCCGCGCAAGCTTGCCGTTGTCGGCGTCCTCCCCATCTCTCTCCGGCCCCGATTCCAGCGAGCCCCCAGATCCAGATCCAAACGAGGGTTGACCCGAAAATTCCTCTAAGTCTTTTATTTTTTACATTCTGAAGCCCTGTCCAACATGCCATAACTCCTCATCCGTAGATCCATTTTGCATGCATGATATATCAAAATGTTCATCAGGATGTGCTCTTCATTTTGTTCCATTGTGCCCTACTTGTTTGAGTCTATCTTGATGCCCAAATCATTGATGCAAGAGTGCTATAAAATGTTAGGTGCTGATTCTTAGCAGAGTATGAGCATTTGTCATTTTTGCTACTTTTATTGTGTGCTGCATATGGGCATGAGCTCTACATGTGTTTTGGGCTATGCCATGCCATCTTAACAGGGGTGTATGCCATGTATTTTTGTGTTCAATGTGGTGACTAGCACATGCATGCAAAGTAGCTCTCGTGATATTGTTGATTTCAGAGACTTAGAATTTCACTAAGTCTTTTCCCTGTTGTTATTTTTATGCCATGTATCCATGATGCTACAGAGTGATCCATGCTTGTTTTGAGTATCTTCAGTAAGGATGATTTTGACATATGGTTATGCTCTATCCATCCATGCCCCTGTTTGCAATTATGGAGTGCCCTAGCATGTTTAAGTCTTGCTCTACTTTTGCTATAAAATGTTCCTGGCAGATTGTTTACATGTTAATCAATTTTGCCAAGGTTATTGTAGTTGATCCATGCATGCTATGAGCTTGTTCTTACTTTGGTTAGCTTCATGATCATGTCTTCTTGCTGGGAGAATGCTTAGTTTGTCATGCAAGGCTTTGTGATGAGTGTTTCGAGCTCGCAAAGAGGCCTTCATAATTCTGTTTATGCCATGCTCAGTTTTCTGCTAAGTCTGAATCTGTTAACGAAACTTGCTATGTTTACATGGGTGCCATCATATCTTCTGATCCTTTTTGGCTTATGGTCAGTAAGGGACTTTTGTTCTATTCTTTGAGTAGATTCATGCCATGCCTTGTTTTGCTATGTTATGTTCCTGTAGCATGTTGCTAGATTGCTCTAAACATGTCTTCCTAATGTTAATTCCTGGCATGTTGTTATTTTCACTAAGTCTGTGATGCTGATATCTTTTGCACTTTTGCCATGCTTGTTTGAACCTGCTATTGTGTGATTTAGCCATAGCTCAGTGTTCATATTTTGTCAAGCATCTTGAGTAGATCACTGCCATATGCTTTGTTTCTATGTTGGAGTGCAGTAGCTTAGTTTCTTGTTGCATTCTAGATGGCATCATGCTGTTAATCGCAGAATTGTGTCATTATTGTTTTGCTTGCCATTTGCAAACCGTGCATCCGATTCCGGTGATCTTTATATTGATTTCGACCGAAATCAACTCATCTTTCCAGCGGCACACTTGGTTTTCCAAGTTGAGGCTTGGTTCAATCTTTCCTTTCCGAAGCACGCATATGCATTGCATATCACATCGCGCATATCATGCCATGTTTTGCATCATGTTGCTTGCGCATTGCACCGTGTTTGATTGTTGGTCTTTTGCTTGTGTGCTTGTATTGGGTAGAGCCGGGAGACGAGTATGTGATCGAGGAACCCGTTGAGTACGCTTACGAGGATAAGGCTTTCGTCAACTCGGAGAACTTTGCAGGCAAGATGACCATACCCTCGAAATCACTTCTATCTTTGCTTGCTAGTTGTTCGCTCTATTGCTATGATGCGATACCTACCACTTGCTATATCATGCCTCCCATATTACCATGTCAAACCTCTAACCCACCTTGTCCTAGCAAACCATTGTTTGGCTATGTTACCGCTTTGCTCAGCCCCTCTTATAGCGTTGCTAGTTGTAGGTGAAGATGGAGTTTGTTCCTTGTTGGAACATGTTTATTGTTGGGATATCATTACTATTATATCTTGTTTACTTTAATGCATCTATATACTTGGTAAAGGGTGGAAGGCTCGGCCTTATGCCTGGTGTTTTGTTCCACTCTTGCCGCCCTAGTTTCCGTCATACCGGTGTTATGTTCCTTGATTTTGCGTTCCTTAGGCGGTTGGGTTATAATGGGAACCCCTTGACAGGTCGCCTTGAATAAAACTCCTCCAGCAAGGCCCAACCTTGGTTTTACCATTTGCCACCTAAGCCTTTTCCCTTGGGTTCCACGGACTCAAGGGTCATATTTATTTTAAACCCCCGGGCCAGTGCTCCTCTAAGTGTTGGTCCAACCTGTCAGCAGCCAGTGGCCACCAGGGGCAACTCTGGGCTGGCCTACTGAAATCTTGGACAATCCGGTGTGCCCTGAGAACAAGATATGCGCAGCTCCTATCAGAATTTTTCGGCACATTTGGGCGGCTTTGCTGGTCTTGTTTTACCATTGTCGAAATGTCCTGTAACCGGGATTCCGAGTCTGATCGGGTCTTCCTGGGAGAAGGAATATCCTTCGTTGACCATGAGAGCTTGTGATGTGCTAAGTTGGGACACGCCTGCAGGGTTTTGAACTTTTGAAAGCCGTGCCCGCGGTTATGGGCAGATGGGAATTTGTTAATATCCATTTGTAGAAAACCTGACACTTAACTTAATTAAAATGAATCAACCGCGTGTGTAGCCGTGATGGTCTCTTCTCGGCGGAGTCCGGGAAGTGAACACGGGTCTTGTGTTATGCTTGAACGTAAGTAGTTTCAGGATCACTTCTTGATCACTTCTAGTTCACGACCGTGCTTTTCTCCTCTTCTCGCTCTCATTTGCGTAAGTTAGCCACCATATATGCTAGTGCTTGCTGTAGCACCACCTCACTACCTTTTCCTACCCATACGCTTAAATAGTCTTGACCGCGAGGGTGTGAGATTGCTGAGTCCCCGTGACTCACAGATTACTTCCAAAACCATATGCAGGTGCCGATGATGCTAGTGCAGGGGACGCGACTGAACTCAAGTGGGAGTTCGACGAGGATTCGGGACCTATGTTTCCTTTCCGGACGATTAGTAGAGGAGCCCAGCTGGGGCGATCGGGGATCTATGCATTTGGGGTTGTCTTTCTATATTTGGTTCCGTAGTCGGACCTTGATTGTATTCTGGATGATGTAATGCTATATTTATGTTTTATGTGAAGTGGCGATTGTAAGACAACTCTTTATCCCGTTCTTATTCAGTACATGGGATGTGTAAAGATTACCCCTCTTGCGACATGCCTACTATGCGGTTATGGCTCTAAGTCGTGCTTTGACACGTGGGAGATATAGCCGCATCGTGGGTGTTACACTCTCTCACACACACCCACGTAGGTGGGGGACATGCACGAAGAGAAGAGGTGCACGCACGGCGCACGTACTCCCCTCTCTTTCCCAACCACACCCGCGCGGGTACACAGTGGAGCTCATTTCTATACGAAAAGGCAGCCCACGTGGTAATTTGACACGTGTACTGGTTGTCCACTTGATGGAGGATCGTCTACCATGGGTGAACAAACAAATTGTTACTTGACGCGTTATGTTAAAAAGAGGCAAACCATGTGGGGCCTACCTTAGAGGCAATGCTCTATACACTCGAGATGCTCTGTCCATATTACTTTTGATGTGTCCCGTCAACTCACAGAATGAGGAGAAGCTTGCTTAGTACGTCGTCTCCCCCACCCATGGACACGGTGGCTCGCAGGACGAGGTGAAGCTTGCTTACTATGCCTTACGCCCGCTCCCTCGCCCACGCGCGCGGTGGCTCATAGGACGAGGAGAAAGTTTTACTACTCCCTCCGTTTACTCCCCGTCCCTACCTTGGTTAGAGAGATTATCATATTGTTTGGAATATATGTCTTTTAGTAGTAGTAGGAGTAGTACAGTGGTATATAGGAGTAGTACTACTACATCAATTTCCTTGGAATCCGTGGTGCAGCAAGCTACCCTAGGCTATGTTACTACTCCCTCCTTTCCAGTTTATGGCTCAGTTTCATAATCTCTCCAACCAAGGTAGACGGTGAGTGGTGGAATTAATTTCGTAGTTTGCACAAGTAATGTATGCTCGTTTTTCTCAAGAAGTTATGTTTACTGAGGCATTAATTAGAACGAATGCATGCATGACCACTAAATTCCACGAACTTCTACATGCATGGTGAGTTTTCTCTTGACAATGCTTGCATCGGGTGATTCAATGCACCTCGAAATCCAACATGTGATGGTACTACTACTACTACTAGTAGAAGAATTGAGACTTATAAAACGGAAAAATGAACTTTTTTAGACGAGCCCTATAAACCAGAAACGAGGGAGTAGTAAGTAGTATACTACCTCCATAGTGGGTACGTACTCCGTAAAATTAGATTTTCCCAAAACTAAGTCGCTCAACCTTTATTTGCTTGTTTCCCTTCCTGCCTCGTTGCCTCGAACAGACTATGCCAAACTCCCCTGCCTGCCGCGTGGGAAATGACCCACCTTCGCTTTTTTGTCCGTGTTTGTATCGATGGATCGCGCGAAGCAGCAAAAACCAAGCCATGTCTTGTACTCCTCCGTCGACGCTCGCTTTCATGAATTTTGTACCTCCTCTTGCTGACATGTGGGACATATAACAACCGGGTCGACGTGTCATACACCAAATAAAAGTGTAGAATAGCTGGGGGGATGCACCCCAGTCGTACCTCCCCAGTAGTAATAATGAACAATGAGACGTCAAATCACAATGCCGCACCTTCCCAGACGGACAAAGCAACCATTATTCCACACTCCGCTTCGCCATCATCTCCTTCAAGAAAACCACGTAGTATTGCTTCTGCCATTGTTCTGCCTCAAGAGGGACACACACATCGCCTTGGTACATCATGACACATGGGACCGCATGACAGGCCATGCTCCCCCGCCCATCGCTCGGTAAAATCACCTCATTTTTACTACTTCCTCCGTATCGGTTTACACGGCATGCACGTCATTCTAGGTTGATAATTTAACTGGCTATATATGTGATGAACAGTATATGTTTAGAAAATACATCTGCTTAAGAATCCAATGATGTACTTTTTGTGACATGGTAACTCATATTTAGTTAGTCAAATGGATGACTGAGAACTACATGCACGCCCTATAAACCAAGACAGAGAGGGTAGTACAGTACGTATTGATGAAGACATGTACCTAGGGTAGGGGCACGGACCTGTGCAAGGAGCCCTACCCTAGGACATCCCTAGGAGAAGTCACCTTTCAATCGACTTGAAGGTATCCCACTCGACGGACTCAAGACACTCGACCAGAAAGCTATCACTCGACCATGAAGCCAACCACTCGACCGCCAGGAGACCTATAGTCACTCCGCAGGCAAACGGTCAGCTGTTAAGTAGTCTTTATGGTCATTATAGCACTTTATTAGGGGCGTTACCAGTAATGCCCAACCTTAAATGTACCTTAAACCCTGCATTACTGAGGGTAGGAGAGGGCCGACGAACTCTATATAAGCCACCCCCTCCTCAGTATGAAGGGTTCGCACCCCTGTTATTCACACGCCAGTAATCCAGTCGACCGCCTCCGGGCACCGAGACGAAGGGCTGTTACTTCCTCCGCGAAGGGCCTGAACTCGTACATCTTGGTGTGTTTACAACTTCCCAATAGCTGAGATCTAGCCTCTCCATACATACCCCCCTACATCACTGTCAGAGTTAGAACCACGACAGTTGGCGCCCACCGTGGGGCAGGAATCTTAGCGCCTGATTGGAGAAGTTGCGATTTTTCCGATCACTTTGATCATGGTTTCGTGCGGAGTTTTGGTGGAGGGCCGCAAGATCCGCCTCGGCGCGCTCACGTTCATCGCCGACGACTCCGCCTGGCTTCAGGAGGCACCACTCGACATCGACGCGCTCCCCGTCCGCGGTGCGACGCATTTCCGCGCATGCGTTCGTGGCGTCCTCCTGCGGCAGCCGTCGACCCAGTATCGGTCGGCCCCGTATCGTCCCCCCGCTCTGTCTCCCACCGGCGCAAGCGCTCCGGTCGGTCGACACTGCAGAGGTGAGTGAGGCACGCCGTGGCTCGCCAGTCGGCCGCCCCGCAAATCGCGGCAATCGAGCCCGACGAATCCCTCTGCGGCCTGTTCGACCTGTCGACTGGCTCCGCGGAGACCGCATCCGAGTGCGACAGCAGCGACCCCGCGGCTGAGATCTTGGCGGTCGATGGAATGCACAGTCCTCCCGGTTTCCCTCGCGCTGGTGGAGGCGCGGGTGGGGGCGACCCGTCGCATCCCCACGATGAGTATCTCCCCGAACCTCTCACGTCATCACAGCGAGAGGAGCTTCGCCGCCGGAACACGGACGCCCTCCACACCCCTATCGTCGGAGAGTCCCCCAAGGCCCGGGCCTTAGAGGACGCGCGCTTGGCTAATTTGGCCGAGCGCACTCGACTGGAGAATCTCCAGCGAGCACTCGACGAGCAAGCGCATCAGCGGGCTCCCGAGTCTAGTCGACGCTAGCTCTTCCCACCAACGCAGGTATACCGAACCCCAGTTCAGAATTTGGCCGCCGCGGCCCGTATAGCAGAATCGATTCAGCCCTCCCAGTCGGAGGCTGGCAGGGGCTTGTTACAGATCAGGGCGTTGCTCCGGGCGGTGGGAAACCAGAATTCTGCTGTTTCCCAGTTGCGGAATAGGATCCATAGTCGATCCGTTGCAACAGATACAGTCCAGTCGGCTCACAGCCCGCGGTCGCCCCCGAGGCATGAGGGACGTGGCGACCGGCATGATCACTACAGAAGGAATGAGCAGTATGATCACCGATCCGATCGTGATGATCGATGTCGAGTGCCAACCCCTCCCCCGAGGAGTGGGTCATATGCGCCTCGACATCGAGATGACAGGCGCCCTCATAGCGTTGGGCAGAGGATTTCCGTCGACCCCAGGGACCCAGGCTTTGACGCGAGATCTGTCCTCGTTCAAGGCTTGGTTGACAGGAACAGGGCTCATCGGGAAGGCCAGAACAGAGATGCACCCTCCAGCAGCAGAATACGTGTTTCAGGGCCAGAGTGTTTCAGTCGAGCCATCAGAGCCGCAGTGATTCCTCCCAATTTCAGGCTGGCGACTGGAATCAGCAAGTTCACCGGTGAATCTAAGCCTGACACTTGGCTCGAAGATTACCGAGTGGCTGTACAGATTGGCGGTGGCAATGATGACGTGGCCATGAAGCATTTGCCTCTCATGTTAGAGGGCTCAGCCAGAGCGTGGCTAAATCAGTTGGCACCCAGCAGCATTTACACTTGGGAGGACCTCTCCCGAGTGTTTATCACAACCTTTGAAGGAACATGCAAGCGACCTGCAGGCCTTACCGAGTTGCGGTCTTGCATGCAGAAGCCGAATGAAACTCTGAGGGAATACATCTAGGGGCGGATCACACTGCATCACTCGGTTGAGAATGTGCCAGACCATCAAGCAGTTTGTGCCTTCAAGGAAGGCGTTAAATACAGAGAGTTGAATCTGAAGTTCGGTCGAACTGGAGAGATGTCTCTGAATTGGATGATGGAGATTGCCACCAAGTACGCTAATGGTGAAGACGAGGACCGACTCCGGAGTGGCAAGCACAAGGCAGTCGCCCAAGAAACCGGAGGAAACTCCAGTCGGAAACAGAAGCGGAAGGCCGAGCCAGCCGCTCCTGGGGAGGCCCTGGCCATAGCCCAGGGAAACTTCAAGGGAAAACCCAAGGGCACCTGGAAGCCCAAGAAAGTCAAGGATCAGGATGGAAATGATGTTTTGGATCTGCCATGTCACATCCACACCAAGAAAGATGAAGAGGGTAATTTCATTTACCCAAAGCATACCACTCGACAGTGCCGACTCCTGATCCAGCAGTTTCAGGGCAAACAGTCCAAGGATAAGGAAAAAGAGTCGGACAGAGTCGAGGACAAGGAAGACAGTGACGATGGATACCCCCAAATCAATTCCACCCTGATGATTTTTGCTGATATCGAAAGCAAAAGTCGACTGAAAGTCATTAACCGTGAGGTCAATATGGTTGCTCCGACGACACCTAGTTATCTGAAGTGGTCTCAGACTGCCATCACATTCGACCAGTCCGATCACCCTACGCACATTGCCACCCCTGGGAGGCAAGCTTTGGTGGTCGACCCAGTTGTCGAAGGCACTCGACTGACCAAAGTCCTGATGGATGGTGGCAGTGGCCTGAACATATTGTATGCTGAAACATTGAAAGGGATGGCCATTCCGATGTCCAGGCTCAGTGCCAGCAACATGAGCTTCCATGGAGTCATTCCTGGAAAGAAAGCTGAGTCACTCGGCCAGATTGCTCTCGACGTGGTTTTCGGTGATTCAAAGAATTACCGCAGGGAAAAGTTGACATTTGAGGTTGTGGACTTCCAAAGTGCTTATCATGCTATTCTGGGCCGGCCAGCTTATGCACGCTTCATGGCTCGACCATGCTATGTGTATCTCAAGTTGAAGATGCCCGGCCCCAGAGGTGTGATCACCGTTATCGGCAATCGGAAGAAAGCAGAAGAGTGTTTTCAGAAAGGATCGAAGATTGCTGATGCTCAGATGGCAGTTGTTGAGCTACAAGAGTACTAGAAGACTGCTGATCCGAGTGAACTGCTACGAGCCAAGAAGCCTGCTTCAGAATCTGCTTTTCAGTCGTCTGGTGAAACTAATACAACTCACATTCACCCGACCGACCCCGACGCTGCTCCGACTCACATCTCGACGACGCTCGACTCCAAATAGGAAGAAGCGCTCATCCAGTTCCTCTGTGAGAACTGGGACGTCTTCGCATGGAAGCCTTCTGACATGCCTGGAGTTCCCAGGGGGCTGGCTGAGCACCGTCTATGAGTCGACCCGAAGTTCAAGCCCGTGAAAGAACATCTTCGACGGTCCGCCGTCCAGAAGAGGAAAGCTATTGGCGAGGAGGTGGCTCGGCTCTTAGCAGCAGAGTTCATCCGAGAGATCTACCACTCCGAGTGGCTCGCCAATGTTGTCATGGTCCCCAAGAAGGACAAGTCACTTCGCATGTGCATTGATTTCAAACATATCAATCGGGCCTGCCCGAAAGATCATTTCCCTCCCCCCCGCATCGACCAGGTAGTGGACTCGACCGCGGGGTGTGAGCGTTTGTCTTTTCTAGATGCTTATTCAGGGTACCATCAGATCCGTCTGTATGGACCTGACGAGATCAAAACGGCTTTCATCACCCCATTTGAGTGCTTCTGTTATGTCACCATGCCCTTCGGCCTCAAGAATGCTAGAGCCACGTTCATGAGGATGATTCAGAAGTGTTTGCTCACTCAGATCAGTCGGAACGTAGAGGCATACATGGATGATATTGTGGTTAAGTCACGGAAAGGTTCCGACCTACCGACTGACCTTGCCGAAACCTTTGCTAACCTCAGGAGATATGATATCAAGCTCAATCCATCAAAGTGCACATTCGGAGTTCCAGGTGGAAAGTTACTCGGTTTTCTCGTTTCCGAACGGGGGATCGATGCCAATCTTGAAAAAGTTGGCACCATACTCCGGATGAAGCATCCTATACGCGTGCACGATTCCAAAAGCTTACAGGCTTCTTGGCCACTCTAAGTCGATTCATTTCTCGTCTCGGTGAAAAGGCGTTGCCTCTTTACCGACTGATGAAGAAGTCTGAAAAGTTCGAGTGGACTCCAGAAGCTGACGCAGCATTTGCAGAGCTCAAAGCTCTGCTCTCCACCCAGCCGGTGCTTGCTGCCCCAATCAGCAAAGAGCCTCTACTGCTTTACATTGCAGCCACAGGACAAGTTGTCAGTACAGTACTTATGGTCGAGTGGGAAGAAGAAGGAAAGGCCTTCAGAGTTCAGCGCCCAGTCTATTATCTGTCTGAAGTTTTGACCCTTCAAAACAAAGATACCCTCACTACCAGAAGCTTGTATATGGGATTTACATGACCACGAAGAAGGTTGCACATTACTTCTCTGACCACTCCATTACAGTCATCAGCAACGCCCCATTGTCAGAGATTCTGCATAGCAGAGATGCAACTGGTCGAGTGGCCAAGTGGGCGATTGAACTCCTTCCCTTAGATATCAAGTTTGAAGCAAAGAAGGCTATCAAGTCCCAAGCAATCGCAGATTTCATCACCGAGTGGATTGAACAGCAACTTCCGACTCAAGTTCACTCGGAGCACTGGACCATGTTCTTCGATGGATCTAAGATGCTGAATGGTTCCGGTGCTGGAGTAGTTCTAGTCTCCCCCTAAGGAGATAAGCTCAGATATGTTCTGCAGATTCACTTTGATTCCTCCAATAATGAAGCAGAATATGAAGCACTTTTGTACGGGTTGCGCATGGCCATTTCACTCGGCGTCCGTCGCCTCATGGTCTATGGAGACTCAGATTTGGTGGTTAATTAGGTGATGAAGGAGTGGGACGTCAGAAGTCCGGCTATGACTGGTTATTGCAATGCAGTGAGAAAGCTAGAAAAGAAATTCGAGGGGTTGTAGCTTCATCACATCCCCCGACTAAAAAATCAGGCAGCTGACGATTTGGCAAAGATAGGCTCCAAGAGAGAAGCCATTCCCAGCAACGTGTTCCTGGAGCACATTCACTCGCCGTCGGTCCAAGAAGATCCTTTTACAGAAGAAGCCCCACAGCCGAAAAGTGCCACAGATCCGACTGAAGTCAAAGTTCCTGCTGTGGTCGACCTAATCATGGAAGTCTTGGCAATCACTCCCAACTAGACGATACCGTACATCGCGTATATCCTAAGGAAAGAACTCCCGGAGGACGAGGAAGAGGCTTGACAGATCGTCCGCCTATCCAAGGCCTTCACAGTCATAAAGGGGCAGTTGTATAGAGAAAGCGCGACTGGAATTGGTCAGAAGTGCATAACACCAGAAGAGGGTCGGATAATCCTTGATGATATCCACTCGGGGACCTGTGGTCACCATGCGTCCTCTCGGACCATTGTGGCTAAAGCATACCGAGCGGGATTTTACTGGCCTAGAGCAAATGAGATGGCAAAAGAGATAGTCGACAAGTGTGGAGGGTGCCAGTTCTACTCCAACATGTCACACAAGCCTGCGTCAGCCCTGAAGACCATTCCACTCGTCTGGCCCTTTGCTATCTGGGGACTAGACATGGTTGGTCCACTGAGAACAGGCAAAAGTGGTTTCACTCATGTGCTTGTGGCAGTCGACAAGTTTACCAAATGGATTGAAGCTAAGCCTATCAAGAATCTTGATGCTTGCACTTCTATCAGTTTCGTCAGAGGGCTAACATTCAGATATGGAGTCCCGCATAGCATCATCACTGACAATGGGTCAAACTTTGATTCGGACAAGTTCAGAGCTTTTTGCGCCTCTCAAGGCACTCGAGTCGACTACGCATCGGTCGCCCATCCCTAGTCGAATGGACAAGCTGAAAGAGCAAATGGTCTGATTCTCAAAGGACTAAAGCCTCGACTGATGCGTGATCTCAAGCATGCGGCAGGTGCTTGGGTCGACGAGCTTCCGTCAGTTCTGTGGGGATTGAGGACCACCCCTAACCGGTTGACTGGAAGAACTCCATTCTTTCTGGTTTATGGAGCCAAAGCAGTTCTGCCAAGTGATCTTATTCACAACGCGCCCCGAGTCGAGCTTTACACCGAAGATGAAGCAGAACAGGCCCGGCAAGACGCAGTCGACCTCCTAGAAGAAGAGAGGGAGATGGCCATGATCAGATCGACCATTTATCAGCAAGACTTGCGTCGATTCCACGCCCGGAATGTGAAGAGTCGAGCCTTCCAAGAAGGAGATTTGGTCCTCCGAGTGGATCAACAGAAACCACACAAGCTTGATCCTACTTGGGAAGGCCCCTTCATCATCACCAAAGTCCTCCACAATGGAGCGTATCACCTCTACAATGCTGATCGCCAGATCGACGAGCCACGAGCTTGGAATGCGGAACTACTCCGCCCCTTTTACACTTGAGTTCTCCCTTGGACGAGATGTAATAAGAAAAATTTCTGCAGTTTATTTTTATCAAAGACAAGAGTGTTCCAATAATTGCTGTCACTTCGGTTTGCTTACGAAATCCCCCAGTGGGTGACTTAGCTGCGAATCCGTTTCGCCTAAGTTGCTTAGCTGCAGTCCAGTACTCGCCTAAGTTCTCCCACTTAGAGACTTAGCTGCAGTCAGGCACTCGCCTAAGTTTGAAAAAATCCTACCGAGTGGAGAGCAATCCTCCCACTCGGGGGCTTAGCTGCAGTCCAGTACTCGCCTAAGTTCTCCCACTTAGAGACTTAGCTGCAGTCAGGCACTCGCCTAAGTTTGAAAAAATCCTACCGAGTGGAGAGCAATCCTCCCACTCGGGGGCTTAGCTGCAGTCCAGTACTCGCCTAAGTTCTCCCACTTAGAGACTTAGCTGCAGTCAGGCACTCGCCTAAGTTTGAAAAAATCCACCGAGTGGAGAGCAATCCTCCCACTCGAGGGCTTAGCTGCAGCCCAGCGCTCGCCTAAGTGTTTAAAAATCCTACCGAGTGGAGAGCAAACCTCCCACTCGGGGGCTTAGCTGCAGCCCAGCGCTCGCCTAAGTGTTTAAAAATCCTACCGAGTGGAGAGCAAACCTCCCACTCGGGGGCTTAGCTGCAGCCCACGCTCGCCTAAGTGTTTAAAAATCCTACCGAGTGGAGAGCAAACCTCCCACTCGGGGCTTAGCTGCAGGCCCCGCTCGCCTAAGTGTTTAAAAATCCTACCGAGTGGAGAGCAAACCTCCCACTCGGGGGCTTAGCTGCAGTCCAGTACTCGCCTAAGTTCTCTCACTTAGAGGCTTAGCTGCAGTCAGACACTCACCTAAGTTTGAAAAAATCCTACCAAGTGGAGAGCAAACCTCCCACTGGGGGGCTTAGCTGCAGCCCAGCGCTTGCCTAAGTGTTTAAAAATCCTACCGAGTGGAGAGCAAAACCTCCCACTCGGGAGGCTTAGCTGCAGCCCAGTGCTCGCCTAAGTGTTTAAAAATCCTACCGAGTGGAGAGCAAACCTCTCACTCGGAGGCTTAGCTACAGCCCAGTGCTCGCCTAAGTATCGATCCCATCTGCAATATGAGTGGCAGCAGCAATAAAAGTCTCCATGAAGTCCTGAAAGTTGTGCTTCCTGGTATTGGCAACTTGGATGGCGGCCAACTTTTCTTCTCGCACCTCCTTGCAATGGACGCGGACCAGAGACAGAGCGACATCAGCACCACATCTAGCAGAAGATTTCTTCCATTCCGCCACTCGACCCGGGACTTCATTCAGTCGGACCATCAGGGACTCGAGGTCGTTCTGAAGTGTCGTTCCGGGCCAGAGTGATGTGTCGATCCGCGACATCGCAGCCTTCAGCCGAGCAAGATAATCAACGACGCTGGTAACACGAGACTCCAGTCGGAGCACGTTCATAGCAGCCTCGTCCTTCACGAGAGAATTGGCGGGATCCAAGCCTGGCTCCACTCGACTAGTTTCCTCTTCGAAGCTCTGGCAGAATTCTGCAAACACGATTCAAGAATAAGACAGTGGCCGTACGCGGGCTCGGCAACTACAAGACAGCCGGGTTGGGATAATTACCTTCGAGCATGATGAACAACTTCTTGGCGAGTCCTCCGAGATAAGCCTCCAGATCTTTTGCCTTCCCCGCCAGCTCGCCCGCCTTGTCGTGCAAAGCCATCTTCTCCTTCTTCAGTCGACTGGCATCTTGATTAGTTGTCTCGAGAGCAGTTTTCAGTCTGGAGTTCTCCTGTTCAAGAGCTCCGACCGAAGCCAATTTCTCTTCTGCGAGCTTCGTTTTGCTCGAGGCCTCCTTCTGTGCCTCTGCAAGGTCTTGATCCTTCTTCTTCAGAGCTTCCTCCAGTTTATCTGCAGCGCATCGAGTGGAACCAACATCAAGAATGGACAAGAAAGAAAAGCCACCTGTTAAGAATGGAGAACCTCACCAGCAATACCTTTTGCTTCTTCTTGCGCCTTCTTCAAATTCTCCTGAGCAAGCTTCAGGTTAAGGTTGAGCTGGATCTGCTAATTCTCCAACTCAGTATAGCGAGCTACAAGTTCGCAAGATTTCTGTAAAAAGAAAAATCAGTCGACAGACGTCCAAGACAAGTTGCTTCCGAGCAACCAAGAGACAATGATGACGTTTCTAAGACTATAGCCGAATCAAAAACATTCGACAATAGTCTCGGGGACTACACCCAGTGGGTGCACTCAGCGTGCCCCCACTGGTTCGACCAAAAAAAGAGAAAGAGAGAAAAAGTCGACTGCGGGTGGGTGCACTCAGCGTGCCCCCACTGGTTCGACCAAAAAAAAGAGAAAGAGAGAAAAAGTCGACTGCCCGCAGTCGACCGGATACAGTTCCACTCGAGCTGGCCCGACCAAACCGAGTGAAGACATACAGCTACAACAACACAATGTAAAGACTACAGTCGACTGCCAGCAGTCCACCGTAGTCTCGGGGACTACACCCAGTGGGTGCACTTAGCGTGCCCCCACTCGTCCAAGAATTGGCAGACACACCCAGTGGGTGTACAGATACAGATACAAAAGATCTTTGGAAAAGAGACTCTTCAAACAGCATATCATAATAGATCAAGTGTTGAGTCGACTGACCTGGACGTTTCTCTGAAGAGCCGAACTCGCGTCATAGGCTGCTTGGCTGGCCTCCCGAGCCATCTTCACTTGCTCCATCATGATCCCTGCCTGGCGTATAGCCTCCTTTGCAGCAGCCGCTTGGTCCTCAGGGACGGGGTATGCGGCAAAAAGCAAAGACGGATCCGCAGTCGACGACGAGGGCCGCGCACTCGCCAGAGGAACGACGAAGGTCACAGAAGCCCGAGTGGTGTCACCACCATACCGAGCCACGGCCTCGGACGCCGGAGCGGATTGGGGGGGTCTTGTTAGCCGACGCCCTCTTGTGCCTCCTCACTCTCAACGGACCGTTGTCGTCGTCATCCGGGAGGTCGATAACATGAGGAGGGGCTACAAAGGAAAAGTTCAATCGACCAGAGTTGCAATAAATGATCAGTCGACTCAAAGCAGAACGTCAGTAATCGTACCAGGGTTGGAGGTAACAGCATCCTCCATCTCTTGGTCGTCGTCCTTGGCGGAGACCTCAGAAGTAGCAGCGCTGCAAATCTTGAAAGTCAGTCAGTTGGCTCAATGAATCGACCAAGGATCTGTCCATGGTCGACGAAGGAAAGCAAGTTTTATTATTACCCGGAAATGGTAGGGACAGCTATCTTCATCTTGGGCAGAGCCTTGGGCGGCTTGGACAGCATCGTGCGTGGGTGGTTGGGAACCTTCCCAGTCGGCGTAGGAGAAGAGGTCCGAGGGCGTTTCGACGACTGCCCAACAGAAGCAGTCGCCTTGCCACGTTCCCGCGCTGGGTCGTGTGTGTGCTTGGACCGCCCCTCTGGGCGAGGGGGTTTGACCTCCTCCTCCTCCTCTTCGCTGGAGTCGACGTTGTTGTCCCCCTCTCCTTCACCGTCGGACTCCCACTCGCCTTGGTCGTCCCCACTCTCACCTCCGCTCGCCTCCCCTTCCTCAGTTGGCTCCTGAGCCCCGTTCGGCGTCGAGTACATCTCGGTGGTCGCCTGGAAAACAATAGACAAGACGAAAGTCAATCGACTAACTCAAAGAAGACCAATGCGGAAAACAAGATCTCAGTCAGGAGCATAGAGACATACCTGGTCCACGTCGTACGAGTTGTCGAGTTGAATTACCCTCCTGGCTCCTCGGGGGTTGTCCTTGTTTCCTGTGATGCTCGACAGCCACCCCTCCAGCATCTCATCAGTGACCTCCTCCGGGTGGATCCGAGTGGTGTCGTCAAGACCCGAGTACAGCCACATAGGGTGGTCACGAGCCTGGAGCGGTTGGATGCGCCTCCGGAGGAAGACCTCTAGCAAATCCATGCCTGTCACGCCCTCACAGACAAGCTCAACCACTCGACCGGCCAGCACTTTGACTTGGGCCCTTTCCTCCGGCGCCACTTTTAGAGAAGCAGGTTTTTCAGATCGGTCGAGTGAGAAAGGGGGGAGACCAGTCGACTGTCCTGGGGTCGCCTGGTCCTGACAGTAGAACCAGGTCGCCTGCCAACCGCGGACCGACTCCGGGAAAGTAATGGATGGAAAACAACTCTTCCCCCTCGTTTGGATCGCCAAGCCCCCGCACAACTGGATCACCTGCGTCCTCTCGTCACTCGACTTGGCCTTCTTGACCGATTGAGAACGGCAGGTAAAGATGTGCTTGAAAAGTCCCCAATGGGGGCGGCAACCCAAGAAAGCCTCACACATGGAAATGAAAGCGGCAAGGTATACAATGGAGTTGGGAGTAAAGTGGTGGAGCTGCGCTCCGAAGAAGTTCAAGAAGCTTCAGAAAAAAGGATGGGGCGGGAGAGAAAACCCTCGGTCGATGTGGGTGGCTAGGAGGACGCACTCACCATCGCGGGGTTGAGGTTCGATCTCTCTCCCCGGAAGATGCGCAACCTCGTGGGGAATGACTCCCCCCTCGACCATGTCGTCGAGATCCTCTTGCCGGATCACTGACGGCATCCAATCGCCCTGGATCCAGCCCTTGGGCAGAGCGGACCTTGAGGAGGATCCGCCCCGAGCAGATCTTTTCCCCTTCCCCTGCGCCGCCGCCTTCTTCGCGCGCTCCAAAGCGGAGGTCTTGCCCTTCGTCATCGTCGCCGGCGAAGTCTCGCACGGGCCTGCTGCGCTGGGGCGAGAACGGAGGTGGCGGAAGGACTTGCGAAGGGAGAGAGGAAGAAGAAAGGAGGAGAAGAGAGCGCACTGCTTGGAAACCCCGAGCCGGCGATTTATAAGGGACCACTTCCGAGTGGCTGACTGGTAGGCCCAGGCTATCCAGTCAAATCCCGCAGTAGACGCGCGCGCAGTACGTGGCGAAAAAGGCGACGCGGGGATTGAGGAGCTTCCGCTTTATCGCTTCCGATTACTATGGCTGCTCCCGTCCCGCGCGCTTCCCAAAATCCGAATCCTGCGACATCCGCGGGCCACAGAACAACTTTTCAAAACAGAAGACCCCAATCGCGCCGGCGCTCAGTATGTCATCCGTGGAATGGATCAAGGCGACTGAAAAAGGTTGGCAACGTCATCCATGATGATTGACCCAAAACGAGGCGCTCGCGTAACCCAAAGAACCAGTCGGAAAGATCTCCAACTCTTTCCCCACTCTAACCTCGATCCATTCGGGGGCTAATGATGAAGACATGTACCTAGGGTAGGGGCACGGACCTGTCCAAGGAGCCCTACCCTAGGACATCCCTAGGAGAAGTCACCTTTCAATCGACTTGAAGGTATCCCACTCGACGGACTCAAGACACTCGACCAGAAAGCTATCACTCGACCATGAAGTCAATCACTCGACCGCCAGGAGACCTATAGTCACTCCGCAGGCAAATGGTCAGCTGTTAAGTAGTCTTTATGGTCATTATAGCACTTTATTAGGGGCGTTACCAGTAACGCCCAACCTTAAATGTACCTTAAACCCTGCATTACTGAGGGCAGGAGAGGGCCGGCGAACTCTATATAAGCCACCCCCCTCCTCAGTATGAAGGGTTCGCACCCCTGTTATTCACACGCCAGTAATCCAGTCGACCGCCTCCGGGCACCGAGACGTAGGGCTGTTACTTCCTCCGCGAAGGGCCTGAACTCGTACATCTTGGTGTGTTTACAACTTCCCAATAGCTGAGATCTAGCCTCTCCATACATACCCCTCTACATCACTGTCAGAGTTAGAACCACGACACGTATCTTTTTAGATCAATATAGTCAGGATTCACCAAGCAGCAAAACCAAGTGGCAGGCTGCTCCTGTCGTGTTGGCGTAGCAACTCAAGCAGGGTCAGTCCGCACACTAAATGGTGACACACTTAACATGACCCCTTTGGCCAACATGTGGGTCATCCACCATCTTGTTCCACGTGCGATGCACCAAATTATAGTTCAGAGCAGCGGTTGGACTTGGAGGCACCCCATTTGTAGCGTCGCAGTAGTAGTAAATGAGCAATGAGGGGTCAAATCACAAAGCCCCACCTTTCCCGCATTAAGCTGGACGGACGAAGCAACCATCATTTCACTCTAGGGTGCAAGAGCATAAAGAAAAGTGAAAACCAATTATGCGTGCGGCAGCTACCTAGGGCACCCTAGGGTAGGGGCCTCCACTACAAATCCATTTTTTAAAGCGCCTCCACTACAAATCCGCCTCTCCCTCGTCCTCTTGAATAAAACCGATGATGCGTGCGGCGGTAGGGTTTGTAGGACTACTACGACATGCGGGGCCACGTCATAGTAAACGGGAGAGGGATTGGAGTTTGAGTCGATGCCTTAATATGTGTGGGCCTCTTGGTTTTACGGGAACGAGGCAACATTTTGAGTCGGGGACTAGTGGAGATATATGTACAAAAATTTGTGGATGTAGGTTCGACTGAAAGGCAATGATGCATGGGCGCTGCATTTTGATATACCCGCGGCCGCATGAAATTTGCTACTCTACTCAAAACTAGTAAGGTACACATGCATTGAACGCATGAGATTTGGAAACCAAATTATAAATAAATACACACTATAGCATGTAAAGCTTTGAGTCATATATGCATGATGTAGATGTTCATTTAGTTCTTATAGTTCATCTCATTCAAAATCAATTAGTTTTATAAAAAGGTTAAGATTCATGGGATTGTGCATTGTAAAGCATAAAGTGAAAAACAAATAATGGCAATTCATTTAGAATTTTTTTGGGCAATTATGATACGGAAGATTCTAGAACAAAGGAGAAGTGCCTGTGTTTTGAGGTTTGTGCATTATGCTTAAGTTCAACCATGGAGTCTTCTAGATTGTACATGTGGCAAAATCTGGTGGAATGTTGATGATATCCAATAGCCAGTAGTGCTCGGATTTGCCATCTCTACACCGTCGGATTAGCTTCATCCGACGACCATCTTTCAAAGTTATTTGCACACTATATAGGGGTATAGGTATAGATAATGCATAAAAGTTCCTCCAAAAACATCTATAACTAATGGGAAGTGAATGTATGCTTAAAATGAAAAAATGTAATACTGCCTCCGTCTAGGTGTATAAGTCATCTTAGGTTTTTTGCTAGTTAATAGCATTCCATGCAATGAATTAACCACTACATGTCATGTTTGAAAGTCTCAAGCCATTGAAAGCATGCACGACCCACATCTCTTATTGGTTGATATGTCATGAAACAAGAAACGAGGAGGGAGTTAATGTACCATGCCAAAGTGTTTTGGGATTATTTGGTTTTCGAAAGATGAATTACACTCCTAGACGGAGGGAGTACAAAGAGAAAAAATGAATTGCAGTTAAAAGAATGATATTTCTAACAAAAATGTGAATGTGAACTACATATTAGTGCACGTGACTAGCACATACATTGTCAATACAAAATTTAATGCAAGAAATAACTTATGAGTAACATGCATGAATTGATGATGTGGTGCTTGCATGCATAGAGTAGAAAAAATGTGATTTATGACTTGCATGCATGACGTGTTCTTGTGCCATAGTTGCTTGTCTAGGAAAAAAGCTACTAGTGGGTTGTACTAGCTATTTAGGAATAGAAGATGTATACATGGAAGTTGTAGGGAAAGAGATGACATGTATCTCAATTCCCATGAGTAGGGATTGGAAAAGAGATGTCATTTGGTTCACATCATAGGAACTTTTCTATTGAATCTAGAGATGACATGTATCTCAATTCCTAAGAGGGATTAGAAAAGAGATGTCATTTGGTTCACATCATAGGAACTTTTCTATTGAATATACGCTAATGTTTATTTTCCTTTGAATTATGGGAGTATAGGAATCCATTCATATGAACCAAGTGGCTCTAAAGCTATAAAAATGATATCATGTTTATTTCCTTTGAAATGCGGAGTATATGAATCTATTCCTATGAACCAATTGGCTCTAAAGGAAAAAATCCTATAAAAATCATATCATATAGAGTTCCTATGATATTCCTCCACACCAAAGGATGGTTGAAATTGCTGCAGGTGATACGATGGTCTTTCTTTGTAGAATCCTCCCCCATCTTTATAGTTACCTCTCGAAGATGAATGAAATGATATATACTGGGTATTCTATATGTGCATTTTGGTACACGAAAACTCAGCAAAAGTTTGCGAGGTTCGAATTTTCAATAAAGCTATATGCACTGCATTTTGGAATGGAGGGAGGAGCATACGACAGTTGCTAACACTCACATGGAAGATTTGTGTGTAGGAGGAGTGGCTGCTCTATTAAATGACATGGGAAAACTGACACTGTCAGATGCCGATCTAACGGTTCTTACGACATTCGTCAGGAAAAGGCTTGTGGCGAACGTTTGTCGGATAATGATTTACGGACACATGCATTGCATTGATACATGCCCCTTCTCTCTCATGCACACACGCACCCTCACGAGTCACGACTCTCACGTGTCCTCTCACACCCACTGTCTATCTGCAGGTAGACGTCACACACATATGTGCTATTCACACCCTACCCTCAGAACTTCTAAAAAACAAAAGACGCCACACACCTTTTATTTTAGCTCACACATCACAAAATTATACTATTACTCTTGTGGCGAAAGTTCTTTGGGCATAGTATATTGTACTCTCATGAAGAGAAGTGGTGCACGCATGCACTAGTTATCTCACACCCACTCACGGGTACACGTAGGAGCGCATTTTTTTGAAGCTGGTACAACAAAATCACTCCACTATATATATAAGCATGAGCCTTAGCGCTTGCTTTACTAGGGTTCCTCTCTTTCACTCTCTCATGCTCTCCAGATCTAAGCAAGACATAGGTGGCCACACTCTCTCTGTGCTCACGGCTGGTCACAAATCAAGCCGGACTACCTCGACAGGGGCAGGGGTGTAGGTGCATCGTTCACGCTGTCGTCGGCGGCGAGGGAGGAGACCAACGGCTGCCCGCGCATCCCGATCCGCGGCCAGGCCGTTCTCTCCGAGAGAGCGTCGGCTCGGGAGGGCCTTCGACCCCTTCTTCCTCCCTGCGGTATTGTGGCCAAGATGCGGCCTCCCAACGCTGTCTTTGCCACATGCCGACGACCCTCAGGTATATATTCCTTCGAAACCTGCCCTGCTCTAGTGCCCCAGCTCCCCACGTGTTTGCGTGTGGATCTTTTTCTACTTCCGTCGGCTGTTCCAAAGCCACCTAGACTTCTACTATTATTAGAGGTAAAGCTAGTTCATACAGTCGAATCTAAGAGTTGGTTCAAACATGGAAGAAAGTGGGAAAGATGTAGCATGAATCGAGGACTTGGTTCTAAGAGGAAACAGGGGAAAGTAGTAGATATTGGCTACCCAACTGGTCTCTTGGTTGAAAAGGCTAAGAAAGCATGGTGGATGGAGAAGGGTGTGGGGAAGTGGACCTTTCTCTTGGTAGAAAAAGGAAAAAAGTGAGGGGTGTTGGGGGACAACGCAATTGAGAATGAGCAGGTCTAGATTTCATGTGCTCGCATAGGAAAATGTCACCGAGGTGAGAAAAAATGAGACAAATGCAGACATGCTGCCTGAGTGTTTGCCACTCTTGGCAACCACATCTGCCTCACCACTTTATGCCCCTGCTGTCCCTATGCCCATATCGCTACTGTCGGTGTCAAAACCGGCGGATCTCGGGAAGGGGGTCCCGAACTGTGCGTCTAGGCCGGATGGTAACAGGAGGCAGGGGACACGATGTTTTACCCAGGTTCGGGCCCTCTTGATGGAGGTAAAACCCTACGTCCTGCTTGATTGATATTGATGATATGGGTAGTACAAGAGTAGATCTACCACGAGATCAGAGAGGGTAAACCCTAGAAGCTAGCATATGGTATGATTGTATGTTGTGATTGTTGTCCTAGGACTAAAACCCTTCGGTTTATATAGACACCGGAGAGGGTTAGGGTTACACAAGGTCGGTTACAAAGGAGGAGATATCCCTATCCGTATTGCCAAGCTTGCCTTCCACGCCAAGTAGAGTCCCATCCGGACATGAGACGAAGTCTTCAATCTTGTATCTTCATAGTCTAACAGTCTGGCCTGTAACACCCTCGATGCAACTATACCTCCCACGTGTCGAGGCACGACTTAGAGGCATAATCGCATTGAAGGCATATGTCGCAAGTAAGGCAATCTTCACAACATCCCATGTAATATAATTAATAAAGGGGAGATAACATAGTTGGCTTACACTCGCCACGTCAATCAAGGTACATAAATAACATTACATCATCCAAACACTCATGGCCCGACTACGGCGCCAAAATAGAAGATAACCCAACATGCGACATGGTCCCGATCACCCCCAACTGGGCACCACTACTGATCATCAGGAAAGGAAACATAGTAACGTTGAGAGTCCTCGTCGAACTCCCACTTGAGCTCAAGCGCGTCACCTAGAGCGGAATCATCAGGCCCTGCATCTGGTGTAATAGTAATCTGTGAGCCACAGGGACTCAGCAATCTCGCACCCTCACGATCAAGACTATTTAAGATTATAGGTAAGGCAAGGTAAATATATATGCGGAGCTGCAGCAAGCGACTAGCATATATGGTGGCTACCCTGTTCGCAAAAGAGAGCGATAAGAGGGGGCAAAGCGCGAGCGAGAAACTAGAGAACAACCTACGCAAGCATTACTCCAACACCGTGTCCACTTCCCGGACTCCGCCGAGAAGAGGCCATCATGGCAACACACTCAGTTGATTCATTTTAATTAAGTTAAGGTTCAAGTTATCTACAACCGGACATTAACAAATTCCCATCTGCCCATAACTGCGGGCACGGCTTTCGAAAGTTCAATCCCTGCAGGGGAGGCCCAACTTAGCCCATGACAAGCTCTCACGGTCAACGAAGGAATAGACCTCCTCCCAAGACGTTCCGATCAGACTCGGTATCTCGGTTTTTCAAGACACTTCGACAGGTTAAAACAAGACCATCAACACCACCCAAATGTGCTGACAAATCCTGATAGGAGCTGCACATATCTCGTTCTCAGGGCACACCGGATGAGCAAGACGTCGGGTAGGCCAGCCCAGAGTTGCCCCTGGTAGCCCCGGGCATCGCTCGGTTGGACCAACACTCAGAGGAGCACTGGCCCGGGGGGGCTAAAATAAGATGACCCTCGGGCTCCGGAAACCCAAGGGAAAAGAGGCTAGGTGACAAATGGTAAAACCAAGGTTGGGCATTGCTGGAAAAGCTTTAATCAAGGCGAACTATCAAGGGGTTCCCATTATAACCCAACCGTGTAAGGAACGCAAAATCCGGGAACATAACACCGATATGACGGAAACTAGGGCGCCAAGAGTGGAACAAAACACTAGGCGAGAGGCCGAGCCTTCCACCCTTTACCAAGTATATAGATGCATTAAGATAACATGGCAATATAATGATATCCCAACAAGTAAATAAATGTCCCAACAAGGAACGGCCTCCAATCTTCACCTGCAACTAGCAACGCTATAAGAGGGGCTGAGCAAAGCGGTAACATAGCCAATCAAGGGTTTGCTAGGACATGGTGGGTTAGAGGTTTGACATGGCAATTTGGGGAGGCTTGAAAGCAAGTGGTAGGCATCGTAGCATTGGCAAAGCAAAAGAGCGAGCAATCTAGCATAGCAAAGATAGTAGTTATTTCGAGGGTATGATCATCTTACCTGCAAAGTTGTCAGAGTTGACTGGATCCTCAAAAGCAAACTCAACGGGCTCCTCGTTAGCGTACTCGTCTCCCGGCTCTACCCAAACAAGACAAACAAGCAAACGGAACACAATCAACCACGTGCAAGGATCAAACAATATGATGCAAAGATGGTATGCTATGCGGGATGCAATGCGGGATGCATATGCAAGATGTGACAGGGAAAGCATGAACCTGGACTCAACTTGGAAATCCAAGTGTTCCACTGGAAAGATGAGATGAAATCGCTTGAAAATGATATAAGGAACGCCGGAATCGGAGTTACGGTTTGGAAATGGCAAGCGATTCAAATATGACACCGGTCTGCGATTTACAGCAAGTAGCCATCTAAATGCAATGAGATGAATATGCTACAACACTCAAACATGGCAACAAAATACATGGCAGGGATGCATTCAAGAGGCTTAACAAAAGTCTAGCACTGAGCTACGGCCAATTCATCCATTAACAGGTTCAAACAAGCATGGCAAAAATGCATATGGTAAACAGATCTCAGACTTAGTGAAATTAACACTTGTCTGAAATTTCAGATCAGGTAGCACTCCTCGGAGCCATGAAACTACATGCTACAGGATCTGAACATGGCGAAGTAAAACATGGGATGGAGCTCCTCAAAAAGCTTAACAAAAGTCTCTTAGTGACCTTGAGCCAAAAGGGATCAGAAAACACATTTGCAAGCCTGTGAACATAGCAAAAACACAATCAGTTCCAGACTTAGTGAAAACTGGCACATGCTGAAACATATCTCAAGTAGGCATGTTTACGAGCTCGATGCACTCACTACGGAGCAAGTCATGACAAGCTAAGCATACATCTATCAAGAACACACAAAATTCAAGCTAGACATGGCAAGAACAATAACATAGCATGCACGGATCAACTACAACAACATCGGCAAAATCGCTAACAAGTAGACAATCTGCCCAGATTCACAAAGTAGCAAAAGTAGAGCTCGATTGACTCAAGCTAGGGTGCTCCATAATTGCAAACAAAGACATGGATGGATAGAGCACTACAAGATAAATAAAACATCCTTACTTATCATCCTCAAAAGAGGCACGGATCACTAGGAAACAACATGAACATATGGCAACATGAGATAAACAGATCAAGGACTTAGTGGAAATGCTAAGTCCCTGAAATCAGAATTACCAAGTGCACCACTTTGCAAGCTTGTGCTAGTCACCACACACATCACAAAAAATACATGGGTTGCACCTCTGGAAAGATGGCAAAACCCTTAACAAAACATATGTAGAACTCATGGGCATATCATGCACACAATAATCATGGCAAAAATGACAAATATCTAAAAGGAGTAGCAGATCTGACAATTATCTCAAGTAGCACTCTTCTAACAGCATTTCGGGCATCAAGATGAACTCAAATGAAAATGATGCAATGGAATGAAATGATGTACTCTCTGAGATGAACATGTTGATATGCTATATGCCAAAAACGGAGCTACGGATGCGGAGATACGATGCGATGAACAAGGGCACATGGATTAGGGTTTCGGAAAAAAAAATCAACCGGATCTCAGATCTGGATCGGGCGGTTACTGTAGCGGCACGCAATTCGAAGTTCGCCGGCCAGACTTGGAGCTCTCCGGAGTGCGAGGACGAGGAGGAGGTCGCCGGGCCGGGCACCGGAGCTCGGAGCGGGCGGAGCAGCGAACCGGGAGGGCGGCGCGGCGCTGCGGGGGCGTCGGGGCGGCGCGGCAACCCGGGAGGCAGAGGCGGCGGTCGCCGGCGTCGGGGAGGCACGCCGGCCTGTGAGGGGCGAGTGCGGCGGCACGACGGAGGGGCGGCACCGGGTGGTGAGGAGGAAGCAGGCGCGGGCGGCTGGGCCTCACGGGGGCCCAACGCGGGCTCGGGAGGGCCGGCGCGGCGGCGGCGATGTGGGCGCCCGCCCGGGACATGTGGCACGGCGCGGTTGGTCGGTGGCGGCGAGCAGACATGTCCGCTCCGTCCGGACGTGTCCGGCGGCGGCGGAGGAGATATTTTTAGGGTTTCGGACGAGGGAGATCCGGATTTCGGGGAAGGGGTCTATATATAGGCATAGAGGGAGCTAGGAGAGTCCAAATGAGGTGCGGTTTTCGGCCACGCGATCGTGATCGAATGCTCTAGATGATGGAGAAGGTCTTGGTGGGTTTTGGGCCAAATTGGAGGGGTGTTGGGCTGCAACACAGACAAGGCCTTTTCGGTCCCTCGGTTAACCGTTGGAGTATCAAACAAAGTCCAAATAGTACGAAACTTGACAGGAGGCCTACCGGTAGTAAACCAAGGCCGCTTGGCAAGTGTCGGTCCAATCCGGAAATGTTTAATCCCCACACACGAAAGAAAGGTAGAGATGACCACTGGAGGAGAACGAAGCGCCGGAATGCAAAACGGACAACGGGGAAAATGCTCGAATGCCTGAGATGAACACGTATGCAAATAAAATGCACATGATGACATGATATGAGATGCATGACAACGACAACAACACACGGAGACAAAGAACCGAACCTGAGAAAATAAAATAACTTAACGCCGGAAACGGCAAGAGTTGGAGTACAAATTGGGAAAGTCATATCCGGGGTGTTACAACACTCCACCACTACGAAAGGATCTCGTCCCGAGATCTAGGACTGAAAGAACGCCGGGTACTCAGAACGGAGGTGATCCTCGCGTTCCCAGGTAGCTTCACGGTCGGAATGGTGTGACCACTTGACTTTGAGGAATTTGATTGACTTGTTGCGAGTCTTGTGTTCCATCTCTTCGAGAATAGCAACGGGGTGCTCACGATAAGAGAGATCTTCTTGGAGCTCAATTTCCTTGAAGTTGATGGTGCGGTCAGGAGTCTTGAAGCACCTTCGGAGCTGAGAGACATGGAACACGTCATGAACATTTGCAAAGTTTGAAGGAAGCTCGAGTTGATAGGCGAGATCGCCTCTCTTGATGACAATCTTGAAAGGTCCCACGTATCTAGGGGCAAGCTTCCCTTTGATACCGAAGCGACGAGTACCTTTCATAGGAGAGACGCGGAGGTAAACATGATCTCCGATCTCGAAAGCCAAATCACGGTGCTTACTATCATAGTAGCTCTTCTGGCGGGATTGGGCTGCTTTGAGGTTATCACGAATGACTTTGCACATTTCCTCTGCCTCTGTGATTAAGTCATTACCCAAAAGCTGACGTTCACCGATTCAGACCAGTTGAGAGGGGTACGGCACTTCCTGCCATACAGAATTTTGAATGGGGCCTTGCCCGAACTTGCTTGAAAACTGTTGTTGTAGGAGAATTCAGCATAAGGAAGACAATCCTCCCACTTTATGCCGAAGGAGATCACACAAGCCCTGAGCATATCTTCAAGAATCTGATTGACACGCTCGACTTGACCGCTAGTCTGAGGATGGAAAGCTGTGCTGAAGCGGATGTTGGTGCCCATGGCCTTCTGAAAAGAATCCCAAAACTTTGAGGTAAAGATGCTGCCATGGTCTGAAGATATCACTTGAGGAATACCGTGCAGTGAGACAATTCGAGAGGTGTAGAGTTCCGCCAATTGCGCTGCAGTGATCGACTCTTTGATAGGCAGAAAATGAGCCACTTTGGTGAGTTTGTCGATGACAACGAATATAGCATCATTGCCACGCTTGGACTTTGAAAACCCAGTCACGAAGTCCATCTCAATGTGGTCAAACTTCCATTCTGGAATGGCAAGAGGTTGGAGGAGACCAGCTGGCCTTTGGTGTTCTACCTTCACTCTTCTGTAGACATCACATTCATTCACGAATTGAGCAATCTCGCGCTTCATTCGAGTCCACCAATAAGCCTGCTTAAGGTCCTGATACATCTTTGTGCTCCCACGGTGGATAGAGAGGAGAGAATTGTGAGCCTCGTTAGACACCGGAGAGGGTTAGGGTTACACAAGGTCGGCTACAAAGGAGGATATATCCATATCCGTATTGCCAAGCTTGCCTTCCACGCCAAGTAGAGTCCCATCCGGACACAAGACGAAGTCTTCAATCTTGTATCTTCATAGTCTAATAGTCCGACCAATGGAGATAGTCCGGCTGTCCGGAGACCCCCTAATCCAGGACTCCCTTAGTAGCCCCTGAACCAGGCTTCAATGACGATGAGTCTGGCGCGCAGTATTGTCTTCGGCATTGCAAGGCGGGTTCCTTCTCCGAATACATCACAGAAGAATTTTAATACGAGGATAGTGTCCGACCCTGCAAAACAAGTTCCACATTCCACCGTAGAGAGAATAATATTTTCGCAGATCTAATTTGCTGGCTTGTTTTGGCAGCATGACGTTACGTCACGGCCTGGTGATTATTCGAACCGTTTTTTAACCAGCCTGACACATAACGCGAGGCAATTTTTCGACACGTCTTGTCAAAGCAGAGATCGTGTCCCCTTATTACGGGATTCTCATCAATACGGGCGTGGGTAACCCAACCGCGCCATCAATTGCGGCGCTTGGGGGATAAGCGAGTTTTACCAGGCAAGTGGGGACGCTTTGTTTCGTCCGCCCATATAAAGGGATAAGGATTCACCTTTCTATCCACGCCTTCTTCCTCCCTTACCCATCCGTTTTCGCACACTCGAGCTCTAGCGCCCAAGTCCGCACTTCCCACCTCGACCTTCTCCAATCATGTCCGGAGCGGGAGGCAGGTGGATGGTCTCCTCCACCACGGAGGGAGACATCAAGAAACTGAGGAGAGCCGGATACCTGCCCGACGACATCGCGCACCGGCTCCCAGATGAGGGGTAGCTCATCCCCACCCCCAGGCCCCATTAGAGGGTAGTATTCCTCACCCATTTCCTTCGCGGACTGGGATTCCCTCTCCATCCCTTCGTCCGGGGGCTCATGTTTTATTACGGCCTGGATTTCCACGATCTGGCCCCGAACTTCATCCTCAACATCTCGGCATTTATCGTCGTTTGCGAGGCCTTCCTCCGCATCAAGCCTCACTTCGGCTTATGGCTGAAGACCTTCAATGTCAAGCCGAAGGTGGTGGGCGGCCGCCAGGTGGAGAACAGAGGCGCCATGGTGGGCAAGATGCCCAACGTAACATGGCTCGAGGGCTCCTTTGTGGAAACCATAAAGGGGTGGCAATCAGGGTGGTTCTATATCACCGAGCCATGCGATCCTGCATGGGCAGCGGCCCCCAAGTTCCGATCAGGCATCCCCACACGGCTCACCTCCTGGAAAGAGAAGGGCCTGTCCTGGGGTAGTTCGAAAGAGCTGACCAGACTCCAAACATGTATTCAAAACATGGTGGACAAGAAGCTCAAGCTTGTCAACATAGTCCAAGTTATGCTCATCCGCCGGATACTCCCGTGCCAACAACGGGAGTTCAACTTCTGGGAGTTCAATCCAGCGCAGCACCGAACTCTGAACAGGCTCTTCGACACGACTCATGAAGACGCTTGGAGGGTGCTTTTCAAAAGTGCCGAGGTCGCCCCCCCTATTGCTGAGGATCGCGGATTCAGTGCGAAGCGCCAAGCCAGTGCGGTAAGGTGCTTTACCTTTCACAGGATACTTATTATTTTTATATAGATTGACTCTATGCGGGATCTAAACTCCCGTACCTTTGATAGGACTGGCAGAAGATGGCCGGACAGATCGATTGTCCGTCTCCTTTGCCCGAAGGCCCCGCAGACGCTCTTCTGGCGAAGATGTTGACTCCGGCCCCTTATACGGTGCCGGAGAAGATCAAGAAGGCCAAGGGAACCCGAAAGAGTTCCCGACTCTAGGCGTCGTCGGATTCACGTCCGATGAATCTGCGGCGCACTCTTCCCCCGAAGACGAGGAAGAAGATGCTCCCCCACCGACTGGGGGAGACAAGAAAAGGAAGGCTGCCTGAACCGGGGAGGCCGGAGGGTCCAAGAAGGGAAGGACTCTCCTTCCGGATGGTTCCACCGCCGCCGACGAAGGCGAAGACGAGTGGTTGCCCAGGGTCAATCCCCCGGGGAGATCGTAAGTATTCGGATACCAGAGTAACTCATAGGATTCCTTTGTCGCACTGCTTTCCTAACACCGAACGCAATTATGCAGGCCGCCACGAGCCAGTATCGATGTATCATCGGATGACTCCTTGGGCTTGTCGGACATGGATAGCGATCCAGTCCCGACCGCCACCTCCCCTCATCCTGCCGACGACGCCGAGGTGTTGTCTCAAGAGGCACCGGATCGAGGGGAGACAGTCCCAGAGGCGCCTCAAGGCGACCTTCCGGACTCCGGGAGCCGAGGGGACGGAGCCCCCGAGAGCTCTGAGTTCGGCCCTCAGCCGAACACCGCGCCGGACCCTCCAGCGGTTCCGGGCTCGGGCAGGCGGCCTCCTTCTAAGAGGGGCAAGACGCCTGTGCCGGTGACCTCTGTCCATCCAGAGGCACCGGACAATCTGCTGGAAGCGCTTCGCAGCGCTTCCATCGACGAGGAGCACCGCACTATCATGAGTGCGGTGATCTAGAAGGTTCAGTTCGCCAAGAGCGGATTGACTGAAGCCTGTGCCAGCCTTCTAACAGGCTTCGAGGTAAGTGTTTTAAAATGTAGTAGAAATATTACCGCATAGACAGTAGCCCCTGATGCTTTGTTCGGTGTTCACAAGAAAAGCCAAACAGAGCATCAAATAATATCGCAGGAGTCTAATATAAGTATGTCAATATGCATATGCAGGCTTCGCTGCTGGCGTCCGCCGCACTAACTGCGGAGGTCGCCGTACTGAAGCAGGACCTTGAGGGGTCCAAGAAAGAGCTCGGCCTTGCCAAGAGGCAACTCGAGGAGAACAAGGGTAAGTAATACCCTGTCTTGTGTATATATAAAAGAGGACGTGATTGCAAAATGATAGGATCATCGTATATTTGCCAGGGGCCACAACCGAGGTGGGGACCCTGAAGCAAGCGCTGACCAAGGCCAAAGATACAGCGGCCAAGGAGCGCACCGAGCGAGAGAAGCTCGAGGCTCGGGTGGGCGAGGTGCAGCAAGAGCTCCAGGCTCTTGTGGCGAAGCATGAGGCGTTGGAGCTTGACTCCAAGACGCAGGAGTCTGAGCTTGCCGCGGCCCTCGAGAGTGTAAAAAGTGCCAAGGCCGAAGCCCAAAAGGCCCTCCAAGAGATCGACGCGATGAAGAAGATAGCGGCGGGTAAGGCTTACTATATGCAAAGCAAGCATGTAAAAGTAAATTACCGATTACTTACCCGGATCCGGAGCTCTTCAGGAGCATTCGCAGTTGCCCCGTAGTGTGTCCGATGCCGCACAATTTTACCAGGCCGAGGACGGAAGCTCGACGGAGAAGCTGTTCTGGTCTCAGTATGCTGAGGCCGAACATCTGGTGCCAATGAGTGACTAGCTGAAGCAGATGGTTGAGCTACATAAGGCGGCCGATCAGGCCATGAAGAGCTTTATAGTCCGGCTGTGGCCTGGCGATGCCCTTCCGAATAGCTTCTTCGGCCTGGTGAGGTGGCTTGTGGATGCCTCCCCGCGGCTAGAGGTCGTCAAGCGATCTTTCTGCATTTAAGGTGCACACCGGGCTTTCGCCCGTGTGAAATTGCAGTGGGTCAAGCTAGACGCCGTGAAGCTGATCAAGGAGGGGCCGCCAGAGGGCAAGGAGCACCGCCACCCCGAGATGTACTACGAGGGTGTTCTGCCGGGTGCCCGTCTCATCACGGACGAGTGTTCAAAAGATGTAATATTTGAGTAAAATTGCTCGTTTTATCCTGTATTTATGAAAACTTGTTTCATATGCGCTATGCAACACTTGTTTGAATTTAAAATATTACCTTTTGTTTGGCTGTTTATCCAATCTGAGAGATGGCTAGTCCTCGGCTTCTGCCCCCATGCCACGAGTGCTGGGGTGTTCGGGATAAACCTGAGCACTCTTGTTCCCATATTTGGGTCCTTCGAGGGAGGTGCTCAGCACAACGAACAAGGTAACTAGACTAATAATGCTTTATCACTCTCACTTAGCCATAGAATTCTATAATTTTATATTTTGGCGAAGCCCCTGGTATTCGGAAGGCCGAATTCGGGGCGTGATACACGCCTGTAAGCCCAACAGGGCCGGCCCCTCGCCCTAAGCGGCATAAGTCTTTAGGGACTCGAAAAACCTCGCCGAACAGCGACCAGTCTCTCGCCTTATCATGAAGTCAGTTTTAGCTTTCTCTACCGAGGTGCTAAGCCCGGCAGAACCGGGGCACAATCGCAGTAGTTCTCCTAGCGCTACCTTAGCCGATAGAGCGGAACGTAAGGTACCAAAACATAGGAGCCGGGCAAACCCAACATTTGACCAAAGACATGATTCGGAGCTGATGCATATAATGCTATAAGTTCGGGGTGCCGGATTTGTGAAAGTGTTCGGACTTTTCACACCGCATTGTGGGGTACGTAAGCCCCTGGTGTATTGGCCGTACCATAGTGTACGGTTGCAAGGCGTCATTAATGAACACACACATATATATATATATATATATATATATAACAAGAATGCAATAATAGTCGTAATGTCATGCATTATTTATTAAAAAATTGCGTTAAAGCAGAGTGATGCAGATAGTGCGATAAGAAAAGAGTAGGACTATGTCCCTTCCAAGGGCGAGCTGAGGAATGATGTTAAATTGAATATTTCACTCGTTACTGTAATCAACCTAGGAATTCCGTGGTATGACGTAGCTGTCTGCCTCCTTGGTTGCTGCATCGTGTGTTCGGCAATAGTGCTGCCGGATAGTGTTTCCAGAGATTAAGGTCCTGAAAGAAAAAGAAAAACAACCAAACGGGAAGCCCCTAGTGCGGTTTAGGCCGCGTCTTGGGGCGTGCCGCAATTGTGCCCCCTCCCCACCTGTGCCCATGGTATTTTTAATGCGTAATTATGTACGCGCGACACGAGTTTCGCCGCTGGGCTGGGATTGGGGTGGCCACCGTATTGCTACGCGAGCTCAGATCACGCCAGACGGTCTATTTGCCGATTGCCCCGAGCGCGCTTGAAGGTGTCCGGGCTGTGAAGCACCGAACTGGTTGATTGCCTTGAGAGGCTGCTTTGCGTTTCTGCTGCGAGGGCTGCGGTGTGCTCCTCTGTTCGGAGAGAGCGCTCTATGTTTCCATTGACTGTAATAACTCTGCGAGGTCCTGGCATCTTGAGCTTGAGGTATGCATAATGCGGTACCGCATTGAATCTAGCAAATACGGTTCGCCCAAGCAGCGCGTGATAACCACTGCGAAACGGGACTATATCGAAGATTAACTCTTCGCTTCGGAAGTTATCCAGGGATCCGAAGACCACTTCCAGTGTAATTGAGCCTGTGCAATGGGCCTCTACACATGGAATGACGCCCTTAAAGGTCGTTTTCCTGGGTTTGATCCTTGAGGGGTCTATACCCATTTTGCGCACTGTGTCCTGATAAAGCAGGTTCAGGCTGCTGCCGCCGTCCATAAGGACTCGAGTGAGGTGAAATCCGTTGATGATTGGGTCTAGGACCAGTACGGCGAATCCGCCATGACGGATACTAGTGGGGTGGTCCCTGCGATCGAAGGTGATCGGACAGGAGGACCAAGGGTTGAACTTTGGGGCGACTGGCTCCAACGCATATACGTCCCTGAGCGCATGCTTCTGCTCCCTCTTGGGGATGTGGGTTGCGTATATCATTTTCACCGTCCGCACTTGCGGGGGAAACCTCTTCTGTCCTCCAGTGTGCGGCTGCCGGGGCTCCTCCTCGTCATCGCTATGCGGCCCCTTGTTCTTTTTTTCGGCAATTAACTTGCCGGCCTGCTTGAACACCCAACAATCCATGTTGGTGTGATTGGCTGGCTTGTCTGGGGTGCCGTGTATTTGACACGAGCGATCGAGTATACGGTCCAAGCTGGACGGACCCGGCGTACTTTGTTTGAATGGCCTTTTCCGCTGACCGGGTTTAGAGCCTTTGAGTCCGGCATTGACTGTCGTATCCTCAGTATTTTCGCTGTTAATGCGGCGCTTATGTTTGTTGCGACGTGACTTGCTATTGCCGTCCTTGGTATCTGAGGTACCATGGTTCTTTGATATGTTATTACTGCAAGCCAGCCAGCTGTCTTCTCCCGCACAAAAGCGGGTCATGAGCGTCGTGAGAGCTGCCATAGGTTTCGGCTCTTCCTGACCAAGGTGCCGGGCTAGCCACTCGTCTCGGTTGTTGTGCTTGAAAGCTGCTAAGGCCTCCGCATCCGGACAGTCGATGATTTGATTTTTCTTTGTAAGGAACCGAGTCCAGAATTTCCTGGCCGACTCTTCTGGCTGCTGAATTATGTGGCTCAAATCATCGGCGTCTGGTGGTCGCACATAAGTGCCCTGAAAGTTGTCGAGGAATGCGGCTTCCAGATCTTCCCAACAGCTAATGGAGTCCACTGGCAAGTTGTTAAGCCAATGCCGCGCTGGTCCTTTGAGCTTTAGTGGGAGGTATTTGATGGCGTGTAAGTCATCGCCGCGGGCCATGTGGATGTGGAGGAGGAAGTCCTCAATCCATAATGCGGGATCTGTTGTGCCGTCATACGATTCAATATTTACAGGTTTGAAACCTTCTGGGAATTCATGTTCCATTACTTCGTCTGTGAAGCATAAGGGGTGTGCGACGCCTCTGTATTGGGCTATATCTCGACGCAGCTCGAATGGGTCTTGCCCGCTGTGTTCGGCCCGACCGGATTTGCTTTTACTGTATCCGGCGTGACGTTTGTCGTCTCGCAGAGTGGTGTGCCCTCGTGATCCGTAGATCGATCTTGAATGCTTTGCCTTGTCCTCCAATATGTCTCGCAGGTCTGGCGTATCTCCCCATGCCTTTTTATTTGAATGGCATTGGGGTGGAGGCTGAGCTTTTGGCTGGAATGCCTCTCTATCGCGGCCACGAGGTGGCCGATCAGCCGTATCATACGCTTCTTCATCCAGTCAGGGTAGTAACCTGCGCCTTGGTTAACTCTTGGAGGGGCGCTCGAGTTTATATTCCTCGGCCGCGAGGACTTCAGTCCATTTGTCAGCTAGCAGATCTTGATCAGCTTGAAGCTGCTGCTGCTTTTTCTTCAGGCTATTTGCCGTGGCCATAAGCTGGTGCCTGAAGCGCTCTTGTTCGACGGGATCCTCTGGGACGGCGAATTCATCGTCGCCGAGGCTTGCCTCGTCTTCGGAGGGGGGATGTAATTGTCATCCTCCTCCTCTCTGTCTGCCGCTCTCTCAGGAGGGTTGGCTCCTTCATTCTCCTGCTCTAAATCTTGCTGGAGGGGATTGTTGTTGTCTTCGGCACTATCTGGAGTGTTATTATCTCATGTGCCGGTATCACCACTTTTGCTTTGGCGGGAATTAGAGCGGTGCCGCTGACGTTGGCGTTTGGGTTGCTTCTTGGAGGGGTCATCCTCCGCTATCCCGTCGCCATTGCCTTCTTTGGGTGTATCCACCATGTATATGTCATATGACGAGGTGGCTTTCCGGGGCCCTATAGGTGCTAGTTCATGTTCGTCTCCTACATCGTCGTGCATACCGTCAATTTCTTCGGAGTCGAAGTCAAGCATGTCGGTTAAATCATCGACAGTGGCTACGAAGTGGGTGGTGGGTGGGCGTCGAATTTCTTCGTCGTCCGCATCCCAATCTTGTTGGCCATAATCCGGACAGGGCTCTCCTGACAAAGAGAGAGACCTTAGTGAATTCAGAATGTCACCGAAGGGCGAATGCTGAAAGATATCCGCGGCGGTGAATTCCATGATCGGCGCCCAATCGGATTCGATTGGTAGGGGCGCGGATGGTTCGGAGTCCAGAAAATAGTCCGACACCTTCGAGTCACGGGCTGCGCAGAGGGTTAGGCTGGTGTTCGGCTCGATCACCGTTGAGACTGCAGCCCCTGAGGCGGTGTCTAACCACCCGTCCTCGACTGGCGCAGTTGGCTCCGAGCTAAGGGTCAGAGCTGATGCGGGCGCAGCCTCTGGGGTACCGTTCGGCGGCAGAGCTAGGTCATACCCATCGTGACAGTGCGGCGCGCCCGGCTGTGGCTCGAATCCATCAAAGATCAAGTCTCCATGGATGTCGGCCGTGTAGTTCAAACTTCCAAATCTGACCCGATGGCCAGGGGCGTAGCTTTCAATCTACTCCAGATGGCCAAGCGAATTAGCCCACAGTGCAAAGCCGCCGAATACGAAGATCTGTCCAGGGAGAAAAGTCTCACCCTGGACCGCATCGCTATTAATGATAGTAGGAGCCATCAAGCCTAACGGCGACGACACAGAGGAACTCTCAATGAAAGCACCAAAGTCGGTGTCAAAACCAGCGGATCTCGGGTAGGGGGTCCCGAACTGTGCGTCTAGGCTGGATGGTAACAGGAGGCAGGGGACACGATGTTTTACCCAGGTTCGGGCCCTCTTGATGGAGGTAAAACCCTACATCCTGCTTGATTGATATTGATGATATGGGTAGTACAAGAGTAGATCTACCACGAGATCAGAGAGGCTAAACCCTAGAAGCTAGCATATGGTATGATTGTATGTTGTGATTGTTGTCCTACGGACTAAAACCCTTCGGTTTATGTAGACACCGGAGAGGGTTAGGGTTACACAAGGTCGGTTACAAAGGAGGAGATATCCCTATCCGTATTGCCTAGCTTGCCTTCCATGCCAAGTAGAGTCCCATCCGGACACGAGACGAAGTCTTCAATCCCGTATCTTGATAGTCTAACAGTCCTACCAATGGAGATAGTCCGGCTGTCCGGAGACCCCCTAATCCAGGACTCCCTCTGCTACTGTTAATGTAAAATCACATGAAGCATTAAGCAATGCCACCTAATGTCACTATAAGTAATGGTCTAGTGCTGTCGATAAATTGAAGCAATGCCACCACCATTTTATGAAGTGCTTCCATCTTTCTTTATTTCCCATGAATTGTGTTTTTGCAGTTACAATTAAATCTCACACTGCTAACATTGCTTCATCCTAGTGGAACTGTACAAATTTGATTGCAGATTTACTGACCATGTGCTACTGTCATGACAGTAATACAAATGCTATTGTTCTGCATGTTAATCTAGTGGTAGTGTTGACGTGATGTGAATCTAGCGCAGTTTCATACTGTCAATCTACTTAAGGGCAGTTTCATACTGTCAATCTAGCGCCAATTATAACACAATAGATGCTGCTGTTAATCATATGCCACTGCAAATATCGGTCACTATTTAAATAACCAGATTTCATATTTGCGCAAACAGGGATGTCTGTCTCCATATCGTTTCTATTTGCGCAATCAAAAGTACACACCTCAGTTTTAGTACAACTGCACAAAATGAGATGGCTATTCCTAGATACCGTCCTCTAACCTCCAGTGTTCCAGGTATTCCTACATTGGTAGTAACTAGGTAGAATGACCAACGCAATCTAAAAGAAGCTGATTCGTACGTTTTACTTCCTGATTACAGTGCAGGGACGAGCGAAAACGACTGCATCCTAGTCCAGAATGCACTTTCTACCAGTTCATCCATGGACCGAGGACTAGTTGGCACAGCTGCACGGAGGTTTTTGGGACAGGTGCGTGGACAAGAGGCATTGTGGTCTGCTTATTTCTACAAATAGCGGTGATTAAATTTAGTGGCATGCACAAGAATTTCAGCTGCTCAGTACACTACATGGTTCAGTTCAGCATTCCAGAGTGAACTCCTGAAAAAACCAGGGTGAACTCCAGGAAATTTAAGCCTGCCTAGGGAGGCCCTTTGCTCAGAGAACCTTGCTTGATTTTCCCTGATTTGTAAACCTTCTCACAACTTCGTCTTTTGTTGTGAACTAGTATAAGTTTGTTATGTTCTATGAATCATTGAGATGTATAAAATTGCGTACCTTATGCTTTTCAAGTTTTTTATGAAGCCAAGTTTAATGTGTGTGTTCCACATGAACGCTGGGCTAGCGTGTGAACGTTTGGAATTTACATTGTGGCCTCAGTTAACTGCATGAACCACTGTAACAAGATACATAGTTGCCTATATGTCAGACAACAGATTATTGATTGTAAGCTGGTCGATAGGTGATACGTCTCCAACGTATCTATAATTTTTGATTGTTCCATGCTATTATATTATCAACCTTGGATGTTTTATATGCATTTATATGCTATTTTATATGATTTTTGGGACTAACCTATTAACCTAGAGCCCAGTGCCAGTTTCTGTTTTTTTCCTTGTTTTAGAGTATCGCAGAAAAGGAAAATCAAACGGAGTCCAATTGACCTGAAACTTCACAGAACTTATTTTTGGAAGGAAAGCAACACGGAAGACTTGCAGTCCACGTAAGGGAAGCAACAAGGAGGCCACGAGGCAGGGGGGCGCGCCCTCCACCCTCGTGGCTCCCCTGATGTACTTCTTCTGCCTATATATCTCCATATACCCTAAAAACATCCGAGAGCACAATAGATCGGGAGTTCCACCGCCAGAAGCCTCCGTAGCCACCGAAAGCCAATCTAGACCCATTCCGGCACCCTGCCGGAGGGGGAATCCCTCTCCGGTGTCCATCTTCATCATCCCGGTGCTCTCCATGACGAGGAGGGAGTAGTTCTCCCTCGGGGCTGAGGGTATGTACCAGTAGCTATGTATTTGATCTCTCTCTCTCTCTCGTGTTCTTGAGGTGGTACGATCTTGATGTATCGCGAGCTTTGCTATTATAGTTGGATCTTATGTTTCTTCTCCCCCTCTACTCTCTTGTAATGGATTGAGTTTCCCCTTCGAAGTTAGCTTATCGGATTGAGTCTTTAAAGATTTGAGAACACTTGATGTATGTCTTGCCGTGCGTATCTGTGGTGACAATGGGATATCACGTGATTCACTTGATGTATGTTTTGGTGATCAACTTGCGTGTTCCACCCATGAACCTATGCATAGGGGTCGGCACCCGTTTTTGTCGTGATTCTCCAGTAGAAACTTTGGGGCACTCTTTGAGGTTCTATGTGTTGGTTGAATAGATGAATCTGAGATTGTGTGATGCATATCGTATAATCATACCCACGGATACTTGAGGTGACATTGGAGTATCTAGGTGACATTAGGGTTTTGGTTGATTTGTGTCTTAAGGTGTTATTCTAGTACGAACTCTAGGGCTGTTTGTGACACTTATAGGAATAGCCCAACGGATTGATTGGAAAGAATAACTTTGAGGTGGTTTCGTACCCTACCATAATCTCTTCGTTCGTTCTCCGCAATTAGTGACTTTGGAGTGACTCTTTGTTGCATGTTGAGGGACAGTTATATGATCCAATTATGTTATTATTGTTGAGAGGACTTGCACTAGTGAAAGTATGAACCCTAGGCCTTGTTTCAACACATTGCAATACCGTTTACGCTCACTTTTATCATTCGTTACCTTGCTGTTTTTATATTTTCAGATTACAAAAACTATTATCTACCATCCATACCACTTGTATCACCATCTCTTCGCCGAACTAGTGCACCTATACAATTTACCATTGTATTGGGTGTGTTGGGGACACAAGAGACTCTTTGTTATTTGGTTGCAGGGTTGCTTGAGAGAGACCATCTTCATCCTACGCCTCCTACGGATTGATAAACCTTAGGTCATCCACTTGAGGGAAATTTGCTACTGTCCTAAAAACCTCTGCACTTGGAGGCCCAACAACGTCTTCAAGAATAAGGTTGTGTAGTAGACATCAATCTCTTTTCTGGCGCTGTTGCTGGGGAGGTTAGTACTTGAAGGTATATCTTTAGATCTTGCAATCGGGTCTTTTAGTTTCTTGTTTTACCACTAGTTTAGTTTATAAAAGAAAACTAAAAAAATATGGAATTAAGTTTACCTCATACGCTTCATCTTTTTAATATCTTTCGTGAGTATGATGGAAAGGAAAATTGTGCCAAAGTGTTAGAAGAAGAATGCATTAAAATGTTTGGCACTAAATCTTTGAATGATGAGCATGATTGCAATGTTGTTAGTATGAAATCCTTGAATATCCATGGTACTAATGATGATTGCAGTAGTTATGATGAAAATGTCTCCTATAAACATGTCAATTTTTGTGGAGTGCATTGGGTTTGTAAGTACACACCAAATAGGAAAGATAGATATTGAAAAGGCATAAGTACTTAGAAACTAAATTGTTGCAAGAAAGGCTAGATGATTGTGCTGGAAATTTAAATTTTCTTGGCCATACTTGTGGACTTTGCAATGAACAGGGTCATTTAGCTATCCGATGCAAATTGTTTCATGATTGTATCGTGTCCAAAAATTGTGATGACTTGATTTCCCTTGCACATCATAATGAACTTAGTTTGCTCTTGGTTATGAAGAAATGAAACGTATAACTAAGGATATTCCAAAATTTGCCCTTGATAGAGTTCTTCATTTTGATCTAGAGGAAATTTATATGTATTGTGCAGTGAATTGCATTGAAAATCCTTATATTGCCAATTACATAAAGAAAAGAAAACAAATAGAAGATGAAGAAAATACTACTGAAAGGGAAGAGACTTCCCAATATCCTCCTATTATTTCTTATGATGAGTCAGGTAACGAGGAGGAGCCTCCTATTCAACCAATCTCATTAATAAGGAGCTCAAAAAAGAGGATTGAACCCACACATGATGTGGTGAAGAATAAGAAAAGAAAAAGGAAGAGAGGTAAAAAGATATCTCCCCCAAATAATGCTGCTCCTATTACTATTGTGCCTCATGAAAATATAATTGTGGAAGATAATGATACATCTTATGATATTGAAAATCTTTTTGGCACTTGCTTGGAAGAATATGATAATTGCTATACTATTGGTGCTATCCATACTATTAATGATGAGAGTGATTATGCTTATGATATGAAAAGCCCCAAGCTTGGGGATGCTATGTTTGATGAAGATGATGTTTTTGAGAATATATTTGCTGCAATTAATGTTTGTCCCAAGCTTGGGGATGCTACGTTTAATGAAGATGATATTTTTAGTCTCCCAAGTTTTGATATGCAAATTTATAATGATGATAACATGCCTCCTACTTATGATGATTATTGTGATGATACTTATGCTATAAAAAGTAGTGATTATATTTATAAAACTTGTCATGCTTATGATTACCCCTTTTCTGAACATTACTCTTTTAATGTGGAAACAATTTATAGTATTCGAGTCTCTTATGATACTCCCACTATTCCGAATGAGAAGAATTTTGCTTATGTGGAGAGTAATAAAAATTCTATGCTTATGCATCATGAAAAGAATGCTTTATGTGCTGGTTATATTGTTGAATTCATTCATGATGCTACTGAAAATTAATATGAGGGAGTAATATATGCTAGTAGGAATTGCAATAATATCAAGTTTCCTCTTTACGTGCTTAAAGTTTTAAAGTTATGTTTGTTTTGCCTTCCTATGCTAGTTGATTATTGTTCCCATAAGTTGTTTGCTCACAAAATCCCTATGCATAGGAAGTGGATTAGACTTAAATGTGCTAGTCATATTCTTCATGATGCTCTCTTTATGTTTCAATTCTTATCCTTTATGTGAGCATCATTGAAATCATCATGCCTAGCTAGGGGCGTCAAACGATAGCGCTTGTTGGGAGGCAATCCAACTTTATTTTTGTTCCTGTTTAGTAATAAATAATTCATCTAGCCTCTGTTTGTATTTGGTTTTATGCTTTTAATTAGTGTTTGTGCCAAGTAGAACCGTTGGGAAGACTTGGGGAAAGTCTTGTTAATCTTGCTGTAAAAAAACAGAAACTTTAGCGCTCACGAGAACTGCTGCCATTTTTATTTGGAAAGTGATATTTAGTTAATTATTTTTGCAGATGATTAATAGAAAAATTACGCAGGTCCACCAATTTATTTTAGAATTTTATGAGTTCCAGAAGTATACGTTTGATCCATATTACTACAGACTGTTCTGTTTTTGACAGATTCTGTTTTCTATGTGTTGTTTGCTTATTTTGATGAATCTATGAGTACTATCGGAGGGTATGAACCATAGAGAAGTTGGAATATAGTAGATATTACACTAATATAAATAAAGAATGAGGTCATTACAGTACCTAAGTGGTGATTTATTTTCTTATACTAACGGAGCTTACAAGTTTTCTGTTAAGTTTTGTGTTGTGAAGTTTTCAAGTTTTGGGTAAAGATTCAATGGACTATGGAATAAGGAGTAGCAAGAGCCTAAGTGTAACGCCCTCGATGCGGCTATATTTCCTACGTGTCGAAGCATGACTTAGAGGCATAACCGCATTGAAAGCAACGTCGCAAGTAAGGTAATCTTCACAACAACCCATGTAAATGAATAAAAGATACATAGTTGGCTTACACTCGCCACGTCACACAAATACATGAATAACATTACAATCATCCAATACACTCCTGGTCCGACTATGGTACCAAAATAAAGATCAACCCCCACATGCGACAAAGTCCCCGATCGCCCCAACTGGGCACCACTACTGATCATCTGGGAAAGACACGTAGTAACGGCGCGAGTCTTCATCGAACTCCCACTTGAGCTCAAGTGCATCGTTTGGAGCGGTATCATCGGTCCCTGCATCTGATTTGGAAGTAATCTGTGAGTCACGGGGACTCAGCAATCTCGCACCCTCGCAATAAAGACTATTTAAGCTTATAGGTAAGACAAGGTATGATGTGGAGCTGCAGCAAGCGACTAGCATGTATGGTGGCTAACCTATTCGCAAAAGAGAGCGAGAAGAGGAGGCAAAAGCACGGTCGAACAACTATGATCAAGAAGTGACCCTAGAACAACCTACGTCGAGCCTTCCACCGTTTACCAAGTATATAGGTGCATTAAGATAACAAGATAATGTTGTGATATCCCAACAATAAACAATGTTCCAACAAGGAACGAACTCCAATCTTCACCTGCAACTAGCAACGCTATAAGAGGGGCTGAGCAAAGCGGTAACATAGCCAAACAACGGTTTGCTAGGACATGGTGGGTTAGAGGTTTGACATGGCAATTTGGGAGGCATGATAAGCAAGTGGTAGGTATCTTAACATAGGCATAGCAAAAGAGCGAGCATCTAGCAAGCAAAGATAGAAGTGATTTCGAGGGTATGGTCATCTTGCCTGCAAAGTTGTCAGAGTTGACTTGATCCTCGTAAGCAAACTCAACGGGCTCCTCGTTCACGAACTCGTCTCCCGTCTCTACCCAAACAAGAACAACAAGCAAACGGAACACAATCAACCACGTGCAATGCTCAAACAACATGATGCAAACATGGTATGATATGCGGGATGCGGTATGTGATGCCTATGCAAGATTTGACAAGGAATGATTGAACCTGGCCTCAACATGGAAATCCAAGAGTGCCACTGGAAAGGTGAGGTGATTTCGGTTGAAATCGATATAAAGATCACCGGAATCAGATGTACGGTTTGGAAATGGCGAGCAAAACAAATATGGCACCGGTCTGCGATAAGCAGCAAGTGACCAACTAAAATGCATGAAGATAAATATGCTACAACACTCAAACATGACAACAAAATACATGGCAGGGATCCACTCATGATGCTTGACAAAATATGAACACTGAACTACGGCTAATTCATCCATTAACAGGTTCAAACAAGCATGGCAAAAGTGCAAATGATAACAGGTTTCAGACTTTGTGAAATTAACACAAGTCTGAAATTTATCATCAGGAAGCACACTTTAGAGCATGAAAACTACATGCTACAAGAACTGAACATGGCAAAGCAAGGCACGGCATGAAGCTACTCAAAGCACTTAACAAAAGTCCCTTAGTTACCTTGAGCCAAAAGGGATCATAAAATACATTTGCAAGCATGTGAACATGGCAAAAACATAAACAGATTCAGACTTAGTGAAAAACTGGAGCATGCAAAGAGATTTGACAAGTAGGCATGTTTACGAGCTCGATGCACTCACTACAGAGTATGGCATGACTAACTAAGCATACACCCATCAAGAATACATGGCATAGAAGCTAGACATGTCAATAACAACAACATAGCATGCACAGATCAATAGCAACATCCTCGGCAAAATCGCTAAACATGTCAACAATCTGCCAGGATTATTTTATAGCAAAAGTAGAGCTTGATTGACTCAAGTTAGGGTGCTCCATAAATGCAAACAAAGACATGGATGGATAGAGCACCATAATGTTAACAAAACATCCTTACTTATCATCCTCAAAAGAGGCACGGATCACTAGGAAACAACATTTACACATGGCATAACAACAAAATCAGGACAAGGACTTAGTGAAATTCTAAGTCCCTGAAATCAGCATTACCGATTACGCTACTTTGCAAGCTTGTGATAGTCACCACAAAGATCACAAAAATACATGGCATACACCCCTGTAAAGATGGCATGGCAATAAAAAAACACATGTAGAGCTCAGGATCATAGCATGCACACATTAATCATGGCAAAAATGACAAAATGCCATTTGCTGAAACAGATCTTACAAATTCATCACATAGCCCTCTTCCAACAGCATTTTGGGAATCAAGATGAGATTAAATGAAAATGATGCAATGAGATGAAATGATGTACTCGTCGAGACGAACATTTTGATATGCTACACGCACAAATCAGATCTACAATGAGAGAGTTATGATGCGATGAAGATGTGCAAAAAAATAAGAGGATTAGGTCAAAAATTAGGTCAACCCTCATATCTGGATCGGCCGGTGCACGCAATCTGAGGTTCAACATCGAGTCGCCGGATCTTGCGGCTCCAGGCGCCGGTGAGGATGGAGAGGAAGGCGTGGCGTCGCGGGGTCGGCTCCTGGCGCGGTCGCCGACGAGGATCCAGGCGGCAGCGTCGCCAGCGTCGTCGGGCGGCGGGGTGCGGGCTGCCGGCGCGAGGCGGAGGTGGCCGGCGAGGGCGCAGCTGGTCGGCGGCGATGGCGGGTGGCGGCGCCGGGCGCCTCGCGCGGCCGGACACGAGGAGGACGGCGGCGGGCTTGCGGGCATGAGGCGGCGCGAGGAAGCGGGCCGCGGGGGCCTCCCGCGGGCCGAGCGGGCCGGGTGGCGGCACAGCGAAGTGGGGACCGGCCCGGGACGCATGGCGTGCCCTTATTGGACGAGGGCGGCGGCGGCAAAATGTCCGGCCGGAATGGACATTGTCCGGCGGCTGGAGGGGAATTTTTCTAGGGTTAGGGGGAAGGAGACCCGGAATTTCGTGGAGGGATCTATTTATAGACGTAGAGGGGGCTAGGAAGCTCCAAATGGAGTGCGTTTTTCGGCCACGCGATCGTGATCGAACGCTCTAGATGATGGAGGGGTTTTTGGTGGGTTTTGGGCCAAAAAGGAAGGGTGTTGGACTGCAACACACATGAGGCCTTTTCGGTCCCTCGGTTAACCGTTGGAGTATCAAACGAAGTTCAAATGGTACGAAACTTGACAGACGGTCTACCGGTAGTAAACCAAGGACGCATGGCAAGGCTCGGTACAATCCGAAAACGTTTAACATCTGCACACGAAAAGAGGTAAAAGGGGCACCGGGTGACATAGGAGCGCCGGAATGCAAAACGGACAACGGGGAAAATGCTCGGATGCATGAGACGAACACGTATGCGAATGCAATGCACATGATGACATGATATGAGATGTATGAAAAAGACAACAACACATGGAGACAAAACCCAACAACGAGGAAAATAAAATAACTTAGCGCCGGAAACGGCAAGAGTTGGAGTACAGATAAGGTAAATTACATCAGGGGTGTTACAACACTCCACCACTACGAAAGGATCTCGTCCCGAGATCTAGGACTGGAAAAACTCCGGGTACTCAGAACGGAGGTGATCCTCGCGTTCCCAGGTGGCTTCACGGTTGGAATGGTGTGACCACTTGACTTTGAGGAATTTGATTGACTTGTTGCGAGTCTTGCGCTCAGTCTCTTCAAGAATAGCAACTGGGTGCTCACGATAAGAAAGGTCTTGTTGGAGATCAATGTCTTCGAAGTTGTTGGTGCGGTCAGGGGTCTTGAAGCACTTGCGGAGTTGAGAGACATGGAAATGCCGTGCACGTTTGCAAAGTTGGAGGGAAGCTCGAGTTGATAGGCAAGATCGCCTCTCTTGCTGACGATCTTGAAAGCACCCGGGTATCTAGGGGCAAGCTTCCCTTTGATACCGAAGCGACGAGTACCTTTCATTGGAGAGACGCGGAGGTAAACATGGTCTCCGATCTCGAAAGCCAAATCACGATGCTTACTATCATAGTAGCTCTTCTGGCGCAATTGCGCTGCTTTGAGGTTATCACGAATGACTTTGCACATCTCTTCTGCCTCTGTGATCAAGTCATTTCCAAGAAGTTGACGTTCACCAGTCTCTGACCAGTTAAGAGGAGTACGACACTTCCTGCCATAGAGAATTTCAAATGGGGCCTTGCCCAAACTCGCTTGGAAGTTGTTGTTGTAGGAGAACTCGGCATATGGAAGACAACATTCCCACTTCATACCGAAAGAGATAACGCAAGCCCTGAGCATATCTTCAAGAATCTGATTGACACGCTCGACTTGGCCGCTAGTTTGAGGATGAAAAGTTGTGCTGAAACGGATGTTGGTACCCATGGCCTTCTGAAAAGAATCCCAAAACTTCGAGGTGAAGATGCTGCCACGATCTGAAGATATCAACTGCGGAATACCATGCAGAGAGACAATCCAAGAGGTATATAGCTCTGCCGAGCTGCTGTGATAGACTCTTTGATAGGCAGAAAGTGAGCCACTTTAGTGAGTTTGTCGATGACAACGAATATAGCATCATTGCCACGCTTGGACTTTGGAAATCCCGTCACGAAGTCCATCTCAATGTGTTCAAACTTCCATTCTGGAATGGCAAGAGGTTGGAGGAGACCAGCTGGTCGTTGGTGTTCTGCCTTCACTCTTCTGCAGACATCACATTCATTCACGAACTGAGCAATCTCACGCTTCATTCGGGTCCACCAATACGCCTGCTTGAGGTCCTGGTACATCTTTGTACTTCCAGGGTGGATAGAGAGGAGTGAATTGTGAGCCTCGTTCATAATAACTTTACGAAGGTCACCTTTAGGCACAACAATGCGATCCTCGAAGAAGAGAGTATCCTTGTCATCAAGGCGATAGCACTTGTACTTGGATTGACTCTTGGCAATCCCAATCTTCACCTTCTTCACCATAGCATTAAGAAGTTGAGCCTCGCGAATCAGATCTTCCGAAGTAGGAGAGACTTGGAGGTTTGCGAGAAAACCCTGAGGAACAACTTGCAGATTGAGTTTGCGGAAAGCTTCATAAAGCTCGGGTTGGTAAGGCTTGAGAATCAAACTGTTGCAGTAAGCCTTCCCGCTCAATGCATCAGCAATTACATTGGCCTTGCCTGGAGTATATTCGATACTCGGATTATACTCTTGAATCATTTCGACCCAACGAGTCTGCCTGAGGTTCATATTAGGCTGAGTGAAGATGTACTTGAGACTCTTGTGGTCAGTGAAGATGTCCACTTTTCCTCCCAATAAGAGATGTCTCCAAGTCAAAAGAGCATGAACAACTGCCGCCAACTCAAGGTCGTGAGTGGGGTAGTTCCTTTCATTGGGATTCAACTGGCGAGAAGTATAGGCCACAACTTTCTTCTCTTGCATCAACACTGCACCAAGACCTTGAAGACAGGCATCACAGAAGACCTCGAACGGTTTGGATTCATCAGGAGGAGTCAGAACTGGAGCAATGACTAATTTCTCTTTCAAGGTGTTGAAAGCGATTTCACATTCTGGAGACCAAACGTACTTGACGTGCTTCTGGAGAAGGTTGGAAAGAGGCTTCACGATCTTTGAGAAGTTCTCAACGAACCTTCGACAATAGCTTGCGAGACCAAGGAAGCTGCGGAGTTGCTTTACGTTCTAAGATGGTTCCCAATTCACAATTGCAGACACCTTCTCAGGATTCACCGATATGCCCTTGGCAGAGATGATATGCCCAAGATAGAGAACCTCATCGAGCCAAAACTCGCACTTTGAAAACTTGGCGTAGAACTGATGTTCTCTGAGCTTATCCAGCACCAAACGCAAGTGTTTGGCATGATCTTCCTTGTTCTTTGAAAAGACCAAAATGTCATCGAGGTAGACCAAGACGAAGTCATTTGTGTAGGGGTTGAAGATGAAGTTCATCATGCGAGAGAATTTCGGAGGAGCGTTGACGAGGCCAAAAGACATGACAGTGTATTCATATGAACCATAGCTTGTTCTGAATGCTGTGTTGGGGATATCTTGCTCACGAATTCAAATCTGGTGATAGCCCATATGGAGATCAAGCTTGGAGAAAACTTGAGCACCTTTGAGTTGTTCAAACAGCTCGTTGATGTTGGGAAGTGGGTACTTGTTCTTTATAGTCTTCTTGTTCAATGGACGGTAGTCAACACAAAGTTGGTCCGTTCCATCCTTCTTCTTCACAAAAAGAACTCCACAACCCCATGGAGAAGAACTAGGTCGGATGAGACCCATTCGCTCTTGAATATCGAGTTGTTTCTTCAGCTCCTTCAACTCTTCAGGTCCAAGCTTGTAAGGACGTTTGCAAACAGGTTCCATGCCAGGCTCAAGATCGATGACGAATTCAATTGGCTGGTGCGGAGGCATTCCTGGAAGCTCTTCTGGAAAGACGTCTTGATATTCGCAAATGACTGGAATTTGAGAGATGGCATCCAGCTCACCCTTCTCATTGAGCGAAAACAGACGAATGGTATCATCCCTTTGCAGCAAAGAAAATTACATCCTCAGACAAATGAGTTAAATGAATATGCCTAGCAGCACAATCAAGCTGAGCCTTGTGCTTAGAAAGCCAATCCATTCCGAGAATAAGATCAATATCCGAGTTACCAAGGACCATTGGAGAAGAAAGAAACTTGTAATTGCCCAATGTGATAGTAACATCTGGAACCTCCAAACTTGCACTCAAACATTTGCCAGGAGAAATGATATCCATTTGTTTGCCCAAATGAGAAGAAACGAATTCATTCTTGGCAAAAAATGGCTTTGACGTGAAACAATGTGATGCACCAGTGTCAAAAAGAACTCTTGCAGGAATATCGTTAACAGGAATGTTACCCATGATGACATCTGACGAGTCCTCTGCCTGAGCTGCATTCATCAAGTTGAACTTGGCGTGCTTGGGGTTATGCTTGACCACCGCTGTATTTGTCGATCTCACAGGAGGAGGAGGAGGGAGACGCCTTTGATTGAAGCATTTGTTGGCATAGTGACCCTTCTGTTGGCACTTGTTGCACGTGACCTCCGAGAGCGGACGGTGATACGGAGCACTTGATCTTGGAGCTTGAGACGAAGTCTTGTTCTGAAAGCGAGGGTTGGGTGGGTGGGAAGATCCACTGCCACCTTTGCTCTTCTGCTGATAAGGCTGACGGAATGGAGGAGGCAGCCAATACTTTTGCTGCTTAGCCACTTTAGTAGAGGAAGAAGGATTTGCATCTCTGACTCGCTTCTTGGAAGCATCGCACTTCAGTTGAGCAGTCTCTTGCTTCATTGCCATATTGTAGAACTCATCGTACTTCTTGGGCTCAAAGAGGACGAGAGCTAACTAGAGTTCTTCTCTGAGACCACCCCTGAACTGGTATATCATGCTCTTCTTGTCAGGGACGTCTTGCTTAGCAAAACAGGCGAGCTTCTGAAACATGATGTTGTACTGGTAAACAGACATAGTGCCTTGCTTCAGGTTGCGGAATTCCTCACGCTTGCTCTCAACCACACTCTGAGGAATATGATGAGCTTTGAAGTCTTGACGGAATTCATCCCAGGTAATCACACGGCCTCCTCTGGAATCTTTGTATTGTTGAAACCATTCTGCAGCTTGGTCTTTGAGTTGGAAGGAGGCAAACTTGACAAAGTCCTCAGGCCTGATGTTACTGCACTCGAAATGCTTGCATATGTCCACGAGCCAATCATCAGCGTCTGTTGCCTCAACACAATTGCTGAAAGTCTTTGGCTGGTTAGCAAGGAACTGGTTGAGTGTAGCAAACTGATTCTGATTGTTGCCATGGCCCTGGTTCCCTTGGTTGCGCTCTTGAAGAAGTTGCATGATCAGCTGCGTGTTTGCATTGGTAGCGGCCATCACAGCTTGCCATGCCTCCGGAGGTGGAGGTGGTGGTGGCGGATCAGGATTCAAAGTCGTGCGCGTTGGAGGAGCCATCCTGAATAGGGTGACATCCGTTAGCATATTGACAGGCAATATTTAAGCTGAATCAAACGGGTTGAAATTGCAACATAAAGTCTTCACATCCGAACAAAATGAACGAATGCATCCAATTGAAATGGTCACATTTCCATAAATTGAGAAGCCACTTAGAATTGAGGTAGAAGAATAAAACCAACAAGGTACGACAAGAACGCATACTTGGTGAGGATTGCCCAATCCCAATCCAAATATCCGTGGAAGAAGAACTAGAGCTACAAGAATTCCCACCTATGAAACTCCCGAACCTTTCTGGTTATGCAATCAGGTGTTGGGGATACAGGGGAAGCATAATATCTCACCCAAATCTAGCAAATCCTACATCCAGCTGTATCCATCCTTCAACACATAACCGAGAAACCTTCGGAAATCATCTACCTCAACCTTCGAAAAGCATCTGTTATACAAGTTATGGCAATACTCCCGAACTCCCGCCCCAGTACTGGGTGGCATCGAGGTTATCTCACCAACAACTGCATAAAAGAGATTTTCGATGTCGGCAAAACTCATGTATTATAGAATCTCAACGATAAAATTGTGACGACAACACCTCGGAGCTCAATTCCCTGGGACACTTCCACAACCCCTAAATGACAGGAGGCACCAAGAACAATGTTCTTGTCACAAATCGATCGGAACGATTCCAAGATACCCGCGTGACCCTAAAAAATTTTTAGTGAAATTTGAGAAGAGAAGAGTCAAAACTCTACATCAGGATGCCTCACCAGAGCGACGAAGGGACTGGGGAGTAAAAAGAATTCCTAACTCTCCAATATATAATTCCTAAATGACTCAAAACATTTTTCTAGACTCAACAACGCCAACGATTCGATCAAGCAGGGGGCTCCTAAGGTCGGGGGAGGCTCTGGTTACCAACTTGTAATGCCCTCGATGCGGCTATATCTCCTACGGGTTGAAGCACGACTTAGAGGCATAACCGCATTGAAAGCAATGTCGCAACTAAGGTAATCTTCACAACAACCCATGTAAATGAATAAAAGGGGAAAGGATACATAGTTGGCTTACACTCGCCACGTCACACAAATACATGAATAACATTACAATCATCCAATACACTCATGGTCCGACTACGGTACCAAAATAAAGATCCACCCCCACATGCGACAAAGTCCCCGATCGCCCCAACTGGGCACCACCACTGATCATCTGGGAAAGACACGTAGTAACGGCGAGAGTCTTCATCGAACTCCCACTTGAGCTCAAGTGCATCGTTTGGAGCGGTATCATCGGTCCCTACATCTGATTTGGAAGTAATCTGTGAGTCACGGGGACTCAGCAATCTCGCACCCTCGCAATCAAGACTATTTAAGCTTATAGGTAAGACAAGGTATGATGTGGAGCTGCAGCAAGCGACTAGCATGTATGGTGGCTAACCTATTCGCAAAAGAGAGCGAGAAGAGAAGGCAAAAGCATGGTCAAAAAACTATGATCAAGAAGTGATCCTAGAACAACCTACGCCAAGCATTACTCCAACACCGTGTTCACTTCCCGGACTCCACCGAGAAGAGACCATCACGGTTACACACGCGGTTGGTGCATTTTAATTAAGTTAAGTTTCAGGTTATCTACAACCGGACATTAACAAATTCCCATCTGCCCATAACCGCAGGCATGGCTTTCGAAAGTTCAAATCCCCGCAGGGGAGTCCCAACTTAGCCCATCACAAGCTCTCACGGTCAACGAAGGATATTCCTTCTCCCAAGACAATTCGATCAGACTCGGATCTCGGTTACAAGACATCCTCGACAATGGTAAAACAAGTCCAGCAACACCGCCCGAATGTGCCGACAAATCCCGATAGGAGCTGCACATATCTCGTTCTCAGGGCACACTCAGATAGGTCAAGCCACGAGTAAAAACAACCCTCGAGTTTTCCCAAGGTGGCCCCGCAGGCTGCCCAGTTCGGACCAACACTCAGAGGAGCACTGGCCCAGGGGGGTTTAATACAGATGACCCTTGGGCTCCAGAAACCCAAGGGAAAAAGAGACTAGGTGGAAAATGGTAAAACCAAGGTTGGGCATTGCTGGAGGAGTTTTATTCAAGGCGAACTGTCAAGGGGTTCCCATTATAACCCAACGGCGCAAGGAACGCAAAATCCAGGAACGTAACACCGATATGACGAAAACTAGGGCGGCAAGAGTGGAACAAAACACTAGGCAAAAGGCCGAGCCTTCCACCCTTTACCAAGTATATAGGTGCATTAAGATAACAAGATAATATTGTGATATCCCAACAATAAACAATGTTCCAACAAGGAACGATCTCCAATCTTCACCTGCAACTAGCAACGCTATAAGAGGGGCTGAGCAAAGCGGTAACATAGCCAAACAACGGTTTGCTAGGACTGTGTGGGTTAGAGGTTTGACATGGCAATTTGGGAGGCATGATAAGCAAGTGGTAGGTATCGTAGCATAGGCATAGCAAAAGAGCGAGCATCTAGCAAGCAAAGATAGAAGTGATTTCGAGGGTATGGTCATCTTGCCTGCGAAGTTGTCAGAGTTGACTTGATCCTCGTAAGCGAACTCAACGGGCTCCTCATTCACGAACTCGTCTCCCGGATCTACCCAAACAAGAACAACAAGCAAACGTAACACAATCAACCACGTGCAATGCTCAAACAACATGATGCAAACATGGTATGATATGCGGGATGCGATATGTGATGCCTATGCAAGATTTGACAAGGAATGATTGGACCTGGCCTCAACTTGGAAATACAAGAGTGCCACTGGAAAGGTGAGGTGATTTCGGTTGAAATCGATATAAAGATCACCGGAATCGGATGCACGGTTTGGAAATGGCGAGCAAAACAAATATGGCACCGGTCTGCGATAATCAGCAAGTGACCAACTAAATGCATCAAGATAAATATGCTACAGCACTCAAACATGACAACAGAATACATGGCAGGGATCCACTCATGATACTTGACAAAAGATGAACACTGAACTACGGCTAATTCATCCATTAAGAGGTTCAAACAAGCATGTCAAAAGTGCAAATGATAACAGGTTTCAGACTGTGAAATTAACACAAGTCTGGAATTTATCATCAGGAAGCACACTTTAGAGCATGAAAACTACATGCTACAGGAACTGAACATGGCAAAGCAAGGCATGGAATGAAGCTACTCAAAGCACTTAACAAAAGTCCCTTAGTGACCTTGAGCCAAAAGGGATCAGAAAAACATTTGCAAGCATGTGAACATGGCAAAAACATAAACATATTCAAACTTGGTGAAAAACTGGAGCATGCAAACAGATTTGACAAGTAGGCATGTTTACGAGCTCGATGCACTCACTACAGAGCATGGCATGACGAACTAAGCATATACCCATCAAGAATACATGGCATAGAATCTAGACAAGTCAAAAACAACAACATAGCATGCACGGATCAATAGCAACAACCTCGGCAAAATCGCTAAACATGTCAACAATCTGCCAGGATTATTTTGTAGCAAAAGTAGTGCTCGATTGACTCAAGCTAGGTTGCTCTATAAATGCAAACAAAGACATGGATGGATAGAGCACCACAATGTTAACAAAACATCCTTACTGATCATCCTCAAAAGAGGCACGGATCACTAGGAAACAACATGAACATATGGCATAACAACAAAATCAGGATAAGGACTTGGTGAAATTCTAAGTCCCTGAAATCAGCATTACCGATTACGCTACTTTGCAAGCTTGTGCTAGTCACCAGAAAGATCACAAAAATACATGGCATACACCCCTGTAAAGATGTCATGGCATATAACAAAACACATGTAGAGCTCAGGATCATAGCATGCACACATTAATCATGGCAAAAATGACAAAATGCCATTTGCTGAAACAGATATGACAAATTCATCACATAGCCCTCTTCCAACAGCATTTCGAGGGCACAGCTGGTCGGCGAGGGCACAGCTGGTCGGCGGTGATGGCGGGCGGCGGCGCCGGCGAGGGCACAGCTGGTCGGCGGTGATGGCGGGCGGCGGCGCCGGGCGCCTCGGGCGGCCGGGCACGAGGAGGACGGCGGCGGGCTTGCGGGCGTGAGGCGGCGCGAGGAAGCGGGCCGCGGGGGCCTCCGCGGGCCGAGCGGGCCGGGCGGCGGCGCGGCGAAGTGGGGACCGGCCCGGGACACGTGGCGCGCCCTTATTGGACGAGGGCGGCGGCGGCGAAATGTCCGGCCGGAACGGACATTGTCCGGCGGCTGGAGGGGAATTTTTCTAGGGTTAGGGGGAAGGAGACCCGGGATTTCGTGGAGGGATCTATTTATAGACGTAGAGGGAGCTAGGAAGCTCCAAACGGAGTGCGGTTTTAGGCCACGCGATCGTGATCGAACGCTCTAGATGATGGAGGGGTTTTTGGTGGGTTTTGGGCCAAAAAAGAAGGGTGTTGGGCTGCAACACACATGAGGCCTTTTCGGTCCCTTGGTTAACCGTTGGAGTATCAAACAAAGTCCAAATGGTACGAAACTTGACAGGCGGTCTACCGGTAGTAAACCAAGGCCGCATGGCAAGTCTCAGTCCAATCCGAAAATGTTTAACACCCGCACACGAAAAGAGGTAGAAAGGGGCAGCGGGTGACATAGGAGCGCTGGAATGCAAAACGGACAACGGGGAAAATGTTCGGATGCATGAGACGAACACGTATGCGAATGCAATGCACATGATGACATGATATGAGATGCATGACAAAGACAACAACACACGGGGACAAAGCCTGACAACGAGGAAAATAAAATAACTTAGCGCCGGAAACGGCAAGAGTTGGAGTACAGATAAGGTAAATTACATCCGGGGTGTTACACTAAGCTTGGGGATTCCCAAGGCACCCCAAGGTAATATTCAAGGATGACCAAGAGCCTAAGCTTGGGGATGCCCCAGAAGGCATTCCCTCTTTCGTCTTTGTTCATCTGTAACTTTACTTGGAGCTATATTTTTATTCACCACATGATATGTGTTTTGCTTGGAGCATCATTTTATTTTATTTTGTTTTGATTTCTGTTTAAATAAAATACCAAGATCTGAAATTCTTAAATTAGATAATATTCACATAGTTGCATAATTATTCGACTACTCATTGAGCTTCACTTATATCTTTCCGAGTAGTTTGTTGTTGCTCTAGTGCTTCACTTATATCTTTTTAGAGCACGGTGGTGGATTTATTTTGTAGAAATAGATGAACTCTCATGCTTCACTTATATTGTTTTGAGAGTCCTAAACATCATGGTAATTTTCTTTGGTTATGAATTTAGTCCTAATATGATGGGCATCCAAGAGGGATATAACAAAACTTTCATATATAGTGCATTGAATACTAAGAGAAATTTGATACTTGATAATTGTTTTGAGATATGGAGATGGTGATATTAGAGTCATGCTAGTTGAGTAGTTGTGAATTTGAGAGATACTTGTGTTGAAGTTTGTGATTCCCGTAGCATGCACGTATGGTGAACCGTTATGTGATGAAGTTGGAGCATGATTTATTTATTGATTGTCTTCCTTATGAGTGGCGGTCGGGGACGAGCGATGGTCTTTTCCTACCAATCTATCCCCCTAGGAGCATGCGCGTAGTACTTTGTTTCAATAACTAATAGATCTTTGCAATAAGTATGTGAGTTCTTTATGACTAATGTTGAGTCCATGGATTATACGCACTCTCACCCTTCCATCATTGCTAGCCTCTCTAGTACCGCGCAACTTTCGCCGGTATCATAAACCCACCATATACCTTCCTCAAAACATCCACCATACCTACCTATCATGGCATTTCCATAGCCATTCCGACATACATTGCCATGCAACTTTCCACCGTTCTGTTTATTATGACATGCTTCATCATTGTCATATTGCTTTGCATGATCATGTAGTTGACATCGTATTTGTGGCAAAGCCACCATTCATAATTCTTTCATACATGTCACTCATGCATCATTGCACATCCCGGTACACCACCGGAGGCATTCATATAGAGTCATATCTTGTTCTAAGTATCGAGTTGTAATTCTTGAGTTGTAAGAAAAATAAAATTATGATGATCATCATTATTAGAGCATTGTCCCGGTGAGGAAAGGATGATGGAGACTATGATTCCCCCACAAGTCGGGATGAGACTCTGGACGAAAATAAATAAATAAAAGAGTCCAAAGAAGACCAAATAAAAAAAGAAGAGAAAAGAGGCCATAAAAAAGAGAAAGGCCCAAAAAATGAGAGAAAAAGAGAGAAGGGGCAATGCTACTATCCTTTTACCACACTTGTGCTTCAAAGTAGCACCATGATCTTCATGATAGAGAGTCTCCTATGTTGTCACTTTCATATACTAGTGCGAATCTTTCATTATAGAACTTGGCTTGTATATTACAATGATGGGCTCCCTCAAAATGCCCTAGGTCTTCGTGAGCAAGCGAGTTGGATGCACACCCACTAGTTTCTTTTGTTGAGCTTTCATACATTTATAGCTCTAGTGCATCCGTTGCATGGCAATCCCTACTCACTCACATTGATATCTATTGATGGGCATCTCCATAGCCCGTTGATATGCCTAGTTGATGTGAGACTATCTTCTCCTTTTTGTCTTCTCCACAACCACCATTCTATTCCACCTATAGTGCTATATCCATGGCTCACGCTCATGTATTGCGTGAAGATTGAAAAAGTTTGAGAACATCAAAAGTATGAAACAATTGCTTGGCTTGTTATCAGGGTTGTGCATGATTTAAATACGTTGTGTGGTGAAGATGGAGCATAGCCAGACTATATGATTTTGTAGGGATAACTTTCTTTGGCCAGGTTATTTTGAGAAGACATGATTACTTTGTTAGTATGCTTGAAGTATTATTATTTTTATGTCAATATTAAACTTTTGTCTTGAATCTTATGGATCTTAACATTCATGCCACAATAAAGAGAAATACTTAGAGAAATATGTTAGGTAGCATTCCACATCAAAAATTCTGTTTTTATCATTTACCTACTCGAGGACGAGCAGAAATTAAGCTTGGGGATGCTGATACGTCTCCAATGTATCTATAATTTTTTATTGTTCCATGCTATTATATTATCAACCTTGGATGTTTTATATGCATTTATATGCTATTTTATATGATTTTTGGGACTAACCTATTAACACAGAGCCCAGTGCCAGTTTCTGTTTTTTCCTTGTTTTAGAGTATCGCAGAAAAGGAAAATCAAACTAAGTCCAATTGACCTGAAACTTCATGGAACTTATTTTTGGAAGGAAAGCAACACGGAAGACTTGGAGTCCACGTAAGGGAAGCAACGAGGAGGCCACGAGGCAGGGGGCGTGCCCACCCCCTGGGCGCGCCCTCCACCCTCGTGGCTCCCCTGACGTACTTCTTCCGCCTATATATCTCCATATACCCTAAAAACATCCGAGAGCACAATAAATCGGGAGTTCCGCCGCCAGAAGCCTCCGTAGCCACCGAAAGCCAATCTAGACCTGTTCCGGCACCCTGCCGGAGGGGGAATCCCTCTTCGGTGGCCATCTTCATCATCCCGGTGCTCTCCATGACGAGGAGGGAGTAGTTCTCCCTCGGGGCTGAGGTTATGTACCAGTAGCTATGTGTTTGATCTCTCTCTCGTGTTCTTGAGGTGGTACGATCTTGATGTATCGCGAGCTTTGCTATTATAGTTGGATCTTATGTTTCTTCTCCCCCTCTACTCTCTTGTAATGGATTGAGTTTCCCCTTCGAAGTTAGCTTATTAGATTGAGTCTTTAAAGATTTGAGAACACTTGATGTATGTCTTGCCGTGCGTATCTGTGGTGACAATGGGATATCACGTGATTCACTTGATGTATATTTTGGTGATCAACTTGCGTGTTCCACCCATGAACCTATGCATAGGGGTTGGCACCCGTTTTCGTCGTGATTCTCCGGTAGAAACTTTGGGGCACTCCTTGAGGTTCTATGTGTTGGTTGAATAGATGAATCTGAGATTATGTGATGCATATATCGTATAATCATACCCACGGATACTTGAGGTGACATTGGAGTATCTAGGTGACATTAGGGTTTTGGTTGATTTGTGTCTTAAGGTGTTATTCTAGTACGAACTCTAGGGCTGTTTGTGACACTTATAGGAATAGCCCAACGGATTGATTGGAAAGAATAACTTTGAGGTGGTTTCGTACCCTACCATAATCTCTTCATTCGTTCTCCGCTATTAGTGACTTTGGAGTGACTCTTTGTTGCATGTTGAGGGATAGTTATATGATCCAATTATGTTATTATTGTTGAGAGGACTTGAACTAGTGAAAGTATGAACCCTAGGCCTTGTTTCAACGCATTGCAATACCGTTTACGCTCACTTTTATCATTCGTTACCTTGCTGTTTTTATATTTTCAGATTACAAAAACTATTATCTACCATCCATATACCACTTGTATCACCATCTCTTCGCCGAACTAGTGCACCAATACAATTTACCATTGTATTGGGTGTGTTGGGGACACAAGAGACTCTTTGTTATTTGGTTGCGGGGTTTCTTGAGAGAGACCATCTTCATCCTACGCCTCCTACGGATTGATAAACCTTAGGTAATCCACTTGAGGGAAATTTGCTACTGTCCTACAAACCTCTGCACTTGGAGGCCCAACAACGTCTATAAGAAGAAGG